>NC_053114.1:43213327-43315827 GCF_010015445.1 Perca fluviatilis | reverse complement strand
ATGTTTTTGTGTTATTTCAGATTTTTGTGTTATTTGTGTTATTACGTCGAAACGGGAAACCGGCAAACACAAACCGTTGCCACGAAGCTGGAAGAGTACTATTGTCCAAACAGCTCCAAACCCAACCCTGTCTCCTAGAAATGACATTTTCGTATGAAAACCTATTTGTTGTCTTTACAGTCACATTTAGCCGAGAAAAGGGGACTGGGAGGCGGCTACAGAGCACCGTGTGCTGTCGGTCGTTTTCAGCGGCCGTTAGTGTTAGGTTTAGCCGGAAAAAAATGAGCGTCATGCGGCGACGACAGTTAAAGCTATAGGGTCCTATTTTAACGATATAAGCTCACGGTGTGAAGCGCCTGGTGCAGGTGTGTTTAGGGCGTGTCCAAATCCAGTTTTGCTAGTTTGACGGCAGAAAAAAGTGTCCGTGCGCCGGGCGCCTGGTTCTAAAGGGTTGTACTTAGTGTCTTCATTAATCAGAGGTGTGTTTTGGGCGTAACATGCAATCAACCAATCAGAGATCATCTCCCATTCCTTTAAAAGCCAGGCGCATTTGGACCTTGGAGCATTGCTGTTATGATGGAGGATTTGCATCGTAATATTTTTATTTGTAATCTTCTGCATGTGTGTGTGTTGCTGTGTGTGTAACAAGCATAGTGTGCGCGCGCTGTGCACGAGCCTAGGAGCATTTTACTAATTTGCTGTTAAAATAACAATGAAATGCTGCGTTATTGACTTTAGACAAGGTTTTTGTTGGTCAATGGCTCGATCACTTCCCGCTGCCTCAAGTTAGCAATACGCCCAGAATGCACCTGAACACACCTCCCTGTAAGACCAGCATGCCCAGAATGTACCTGAACACACCTCCCTGTAAGACCAGCACGCCCAGAATGCACCTGAACACACCTCCCTGTAAGACCGGCTCGCCCATGGGCCACAGATGGCCTTGTTATTTAAATGACGTGGGCGCTGGACGGGAAATTGACAACTGCGTCGGCTTTGCGCTATGTAAGATAGGGCCTATAGTGCGTAGCTTCTGTCGCCCCCATGAGGAATTCTAAGTAATGACAACAATTCTGTTGGTGCGTCCACATCATAGAAGCCTTCCATGATTGTGCAAATTAATAATGAATGTAATATTTTATTTAGCAGAATTATTAGAATTTTTGAATTACCAATGTGTTATTCTATCACATCCAATATTTCCTGTATTTCTAAGCAGATTTTCTATGCTGTATTTTAGTAAAATGCCCCCCCTCCCTGTCCACCCCACTTAATGGCCCCTGCCGCTCCCTGGACTGAAAGCGCTGTGTTTTAGCCTGATTTGCACCAATGTATCTGCTAAGTCCCAAACATTTTCATTCTGAATGTATCTGCAAAACACTCACTGATAACATTTTTAATTTCCTTTCCCTACAACATCTTGCAAAACAGAATCTGATCGCAGCAACTAAACTTAAAGCATGATATATATTTTTTATGGTTATGTTCAGGGGCACTTGGTTAGGGAAAGATGGATGAATATTAAAAAAGGCAAAAGTGACTTGAAGCACAAGACCGGACGTGTTTACTTTATTAATATTTAACCAAAGCCACAATCTCTTCCCAACCTTAACCAAAGTGCTTCCTCCAGTTTCACAGTCCTGCAGTCCTATGTTTGTAAGCCATAGACTATATATGTATATAGAGGGGGAAAAAAAAGAAAAAAAAAGGAGTTAAATGGGGGGGGGAAAAAAAAAAACCCCCCCACCTTGTTGTTTTTTGAGCTAAAGGAGGGAAAGAAAAAAAAAAAAAAAAAAGAAAAATGTGGGGGTGCATTAAAAAAACCCCCCCCTTGTTGTTTTTGGCTTATATTCTCAAGTAAAATCATGAAAAGGTGGACCAAAGCTGATGCCTAAACCGATGGAACTTACAACTTTGTATAGGACAACGTAAAGGCAAGAATGCAGCTTTAGGAGTTACAAGCCATGTCTCAATTCAGGGGCTGCCACAGCCTCCTAAGGTGTTAGAGAGTGCCAAAGTGAAATAAAATGTTGTTTTTCCATTACATGGTACATGCCTCGACTCTACTCGCCTTTTTTGGTTTTCCGTCTTGCTAGTGTCAGACGGGAGTGCCTCAGCTTCTTTTGAAACTAGATTTTTCTTCTGGCTGTGGCAACAGCCACATGCCGAGAGTCAAAAACAACACACCTTCGACGTTCTGTGCGTGTGTGGCGTTAGGTCACGGCAGTTTCCTGCGGCGTCGCTATGATGACCAGCCACGCTCACCTCAGGCATGAGGCGGTACTAAATCTGCATTGGAAAATGGAGGACGGGGCACAGCCATAGACAGTATATACAATTGACCAAGAGATCCTGTGTCTCTGGACAGAGACCAGTGAAGGATATTAGAAGTCTCTTTCCCGGTGCTGGCTGAGCGTTACTGAGCAGCCTCCAACTGAGCTTGAAGACGTAGATGTGACGTGAGCAACCTGTCTGAAAGTGTGAAGTCTTCTGGTAGCTGGGCCGAGAGAAATCTCAATCATTCCTAATCTTACAGAGACGGAGAGCGTAGGGTATATGTAAGGAGATAACATAGACACAGGCTAATTACTGATCACTAACATGCTAGTTAACATTAGTAATTAAACCTAAACAGATAATGGAAGTCCAAACTGCCTGTGAGCTTCTCCTGTACTATACGGTAATTCCTCTACTGTGTGACAGTAAGTCTCGTGGTTATGATCCAATCGTTAGCCTATTTTCATAAAAAGCGTCTGCTACGGAGCCATAACGTGAGGTACAAGGTAATGGAGCCTTTTATACATTGTCATGTTTCTTTAGAAATAAACAACGGACAAATAGAGTCTTTAAACGCTTCAGATGTTTGTTTAGTCCCGTGGTCAAAGTGGTGTCAAAAACGAATGGGAGTCAATGGGATGCTAACGCGAGGTGACGTGTTAGCATCAAAAGGCCTACAGGAGGTTCGAGTTCTAAAGAGGCTTAGTAGAGTAGAGTAGAGCCCCAGAGCAGAGCAGAGTAGACTGCAGCGAGAGTAGAGTAGAGTAGAGCAGGAGCAGAGAGTAGAGCGAGAGAGCAGAGCAGAGTAGAGACGTAGAGTAGAGAGAGGCAGAGTAGAGTAGAGTAGAGCTCCAGAGTAGAGTAGAGGAGAGTAGGAGCCGAGCAGAGAGTGGCAGGAGGAGAGCAGAGCCGCAGGAGCAGAGCAGAGGAGGTAGAGTGGGCAGAGCAGAGCAGAGCAGAGCAGAGGAGTAGAGTGAGAGAGAACAGAGTAGAGTAGAGTAGAGTAGAGTAGAGCAGAGCAGAGCAGAGTAGAGTAGAGCCGAGCAGAGCAGAGAAGAGCAGAGCAGAGTAGAGGAGTCGGAGCAGAGGAGGAGGAGGGTGGAGGAGGAGAGAGCAGAGCAGAGCGGAAAGAGAGTAGTAGAGTAGAGTAGAGTGGAGACGGAGAGAGTGGTGGTACCAGCGGTGCAGCAAAAACAGTGAAGCTGCTGTTTTGTTCTCAACAGGACAGAAATAAACTCCAAATATAACCATTCCAGGAAGCAGCTTTAGTTTCTTCCTGGGGATTACAGAAACGTATCCTGAATTATTAAACATGTACACACATTATGAACCCCCCCCAACGTATTCCATTTTTAATTCAGATACCTACATTTGATTTCATGAGATGAGTAAACACACTCGCCAAAAGCTCATTATTAAATCATGAAACTGTGGAAGCACGTCACTGACAAGCATCTTGAATCAGCTGTTTTTTTTTGGGCTGTCCTGGACTAAAGCAATTCTTAGTCAACTAAGACTTGGATTTTGTCGACTAATCAATTAGTTGATAAATCAACAGATCTGTAAAACGGAGTTTCTCCACAAAGAATCACGCAAACGCACCACTTAAAATCATGCGTTTAGCAGAAATGTGCCCATAAGTTTCTTGGAAATAAATCATACAGCATGAAAAATGACTAAATCGCCTAAATAAATCTTAGTCGACTAAGACCAAAACAACCGATTAGTCGATTAATCAACTAACGGAGCAGCCTTACTGTTTTTACAATCAGGTTGAAAGCAATTTCCAAAGCCAAGAGCCAGTTAATAAGTTATAAAAGTATAGAATTGGAGATGTTTAAATCACTTTGAAGAAAAGACCCCAAAAACCCAGAAGAGTTTGATTCACATGAGCAGCCAGTGACGGGCTCACAGCCGTCAGAAGCTGTGCCACGGAGAGCCGACTGCAGGGTTTCCTTGGCAGAGCTCCATCTGGCTGTGCCGCTGTGCTGCATGCAGCGAGGACACAAACACGCTCAGATGGAGGGAAGGCAGCAGGTACGATGAAGGATGAAGATGTGGGGAATAAAGCTGAATTTATGAGGAACGCATTACAAAAAAACGCTGAGAAAATAATTAGTGACCCCTTTCATCCATTACACAGCGAATTTCGAACTCCTACCCTCAGGGAGGTGTTTTAGAGTACCAACAGCAAATAGAAACATCTTTAAGAAATCCTTCATCCCCAATGCTGTGAAGGTGCTAAATAACACTGGGAACCGTACTTAAAGGTTCCATGGCATGAAAATTTCACTTTATGAGGTTTTTTAACATTAATATGAGTTCCCCCAGCCTGCCTATGGTCCCCCAGTGGCTAGAAATGGTGATAGGTGTAAACCGAGCCCTGGGTATCCTGCTCTGCCTTTGAGAAAATGAAAGCTCAGATGGACCAATCAGGAATCTTCTCCTTATGAGGTCATAAGGAGCAAGGTTACCTCCCCTTTCTCTGCTTTGCCCGCCCAGAGAATTTGGCCCACCCATGAGAGAGAGAGAGAGACATCATGGCTTTCAAACGAGCAAAGTGGCAGTTGGTCAAGGCCACACCCCCACCCTCCACCTTGCCCCTCCCCCCTCTCTCCTCCTCAATAGGTACAGACACAGAAATGGCACATCCTAAGGAAAGCTCATTGTGGGACTGGCTCTAGTGGCTGTAATTCTGCACTAAGTCTGAATTTCGGGAAAGAGACTTCAGATACAGTATTAGGGGACCACTAAGGTCTATATAAAAGAGACTTCAGATACAGTATTAGGGGACCACTAAGGCCTATATAAAAGAGACTTCAGATACAGTATTAGGATACCACTAAGTCCTATATAAAAGCATCCAAAGAGCACCATGTCGTGGGACCTTTAATAATGGAATGTAGGGCGAGGCGGATTTCCGGGTGGCAGGTTTTATGCACAGCAAGCATTTTAGTAGGCTATATTTATCTATTCATTTACTTATTTACTTTTGTAAATGTAACCTTTGTAAAGTCAATTTTTATGAAATGTATTGTCTGTTTTGCCTGTTTTGCCATCCTGGCTTATGTACTGTTTGTAATGTCCTGTCTCTCTTGTATTCTTAGTGAAACCGAAGAAAGATTTTCACATCTGTGGGCAATAAAGTTTTTCGTATTCGTATTCATAAAGCTTCTGTAGTTGGGCTGTTCTCATGAACCATTCGTACATATAGCCAGGGAGAGGAGTTTGTGTCAGGAAAACACAAGACATTCACCCAGGAAATGCATGTTCATGTCCCGGGCATGTTTTAAACTAAACCACAATCTTTTTCCTAATTTAGAGCATTAACTAGTCAAACTCATGCTCACCCAGGAAATGCATGTTCGTGTAACCAGGATTTTTTAAAAAATAATTTTTTTACTTAATAAAAAAAATATCCCTCTTTTGTGAAAAAAAAAAAAAAAAAAAAAGTAAAAAAAAAACCAAGACCCCACGGTGCTCTACACTCACCCCCCCTTTAAAAAAAAAAAAAAACCCAAAAAAAATTAAATATTTTTGTCACCAAAAAACCCACCCCCCCACTTTTTTTTTTAAAAAAATTTGTGTTTTTTCAAATGAGCTTTAAACACAGCGCTTTCAGCCCAGGGAGCCGAGTTCACATCCCGGGAAAAACACCCGACTTTCACCCTGGAAACGCACGTTCCTGTACCGGGAGTGTTTTAATCCAAACCACAATCTTTTTACTAATCTTAACCAGTCGTTTTGGTGTCTAAACTTAACTGTCGTCGCAGCATGGCACTCACCTGTTTCTCGGCTAAACTTAACTGTAACGACCCCTGAAACAACAGACAGTTCACGGTGCTCTGTAGCCGGCTCCCAGTCACCTTTTCTCGGCTAAATGTGACTGCAAAGACCGCTAAACTTAACTGTCACGGACTGGTGGTCATGTGACCGGCTGACGGTCGCCTAAATTTATATGATATCATACTATATGTTGTGCATACGTTTTCGTACAATATTATATGAACCTGTTCATGAGAAAGCATTGTTCTATTTGAGGGGGAAATGGACCAATATAAAAATCAAGTAGAAATGATGGCATCCCATTTTATCAAAAGGTAAAATAATGTTGACAGCAGGAAAGCATAGCAGGAAAGAATGGCGAGGTAAAAGCAAAGTAATGGTATCAAATATTCATAAAAGCTTTTTGATGACAGAATATTTTAAAGAGCAATTAACCAGTAAATCAGCAGAAAACAAAATGACCTTTCATGAGAGATTTTCCTGAGTTGAAAACATGACTAGACAAAAATATAAAATATTTCCAACTTAAAAGTCTACATTCATTTATTTCAGGGTTTATTTCTTTATTTTTTTTTTTTTTTTTTTTTTTTTTTTTTTTTTTTTTTTTTTTTTTTTTTTAAAAAAAAAAATAAAAAAATTTTTTTTATTTTTTTTTTTTTTATTAAATGATAAAATTAAAAAAGATTTTTATATGTGTTTTCAGTTCTCATTCTCAAATTTGTTGCCCCGTTCACCAACTTGTCCTTTTTCATGAATATTTACCACCTCCATCAATTCCAAGTATTCCTTTTGGCTGGAAATTTTACATTTGCATTTGCATAAACTGGGGTAGATGCTCCATATTCATGCTCCATCTTGAAATACGTTAGCTGGTAAGGGACATACAGGACATACTGCTCCACCTTTCGCATTTTCTCTGTCACATGATAAACTCACAGCTGCTGCTAATGCTGCTAATGGGTATCGTAGCTCCCTGGCCCCGGCAAGTTTGAAGAAGGAAACATGGAGGACCACACATATTCAAAATCCAAATTTCAGGAGTCTTCTTCTTCACCCAGAAAAAGAAAAACATTACATGTCATTTAGCTGACGCTTTTATCCAAAGCAACTTACAATTGCAATATATCAGAGGTTACACGCCTCTGGAGCAACTAGGGGTTAAGTGTCTTGCTCAGGGACTCATTGGTCGATGTATCGCAGTGGGAATCAAACCCTGATCTCCCACACCACAGTCATGTGTCATATCCACTGCGTCACCACCACCTCCAAAAAGGAGATTGAAAAGAGCAAGAGACCGGCTTTTTGAAGCGTGAAGGCTACCGTAGCTGTAATACCTACTTTGAACTGCGTGGCGAGATAGAGTTGATTGCGATATATGATCTCAACGATAGATGGGAGAAATTCCTACACAGTGGACCTTTAAATATCTTTTAAAGATTTTTTTAATATCTATATTTTAGCAGTTGATTGCTGTTAAAAAACAGAACCACTAGCAGAAAGGTATTTTACAGCAATAGCTTGAGTTTCTTGAGGTGCATTTAAAAGCACCAAGAGCTTACAAAGTCCCGTCTGTGTTGTTTCTCCAGCACTGTCCATGTTGTGTCAAAGGTCAGCTAGTCTCTTCTGTGTCTTTAGCTGCAGACAGTTGGACGTCCCGTCCTTTGAAGTGAAAAACAGCCACAAATTACACCGTTTAGCTGTCAGCATTTTATTTATCTGTTTTATCCAGCTACTAGCTAGCAGTAGGCTAACGTTACCCGCCAAGTGTAGTGTTAACTAGCGTCACATGCAGCGATGCTTCTGTTGCCTGTTAAGTCCATTTCGGAGCACCAGAGGGCAGCGCAGGCATTTACGTGGCACCGAAGATCTGCGTTGTCATTCGGTCGTTTAGGAACCAGGATTCGGTACCCGACCCTATCAGAGACAGGCAAGCTGTTTCACCTTGTTTCCAGACTTTATGCTAAGCTAAGCTGCCTCTCAGCTTTGGCTCCATACCTAACACACAGACAAGAGAGTGGTGTTGCTCTTCTCATCTACCTCTTGGCAGGAACCGAATAGATTATTTGTGCGTCCCTGAAATGTCAAACTATTCCTTTAAGAGTACAGCCAACCATGCGTTGTGATGAACACGGTGTCTGGGCAACGCTGGAGGGTGGAAAGGTGGACAGGTGGTTTGGGATCTTGTCTCCGAAACACATGTACACAGTTGTGAAAGGCCACTGAATACTTGTGTGGAGAGCAACAGGGCACAGCTCACACTCTGCAACCTGCAATCTTTGGGACTGGATGTCTTTTACTTTGAGCTGCTGTCAGTGGATATGAAATAGAAATAAAAATCAGTGTGTGTGTGTGTGTTTGTGTGTGTGTGTGTGTATGTGTGTGTGTGTGTGTGTGTGTGTGTGTACACACTAGAATCCAACCCTGGAGTTGACACGTTGGCTTGCCCCTGGGGTAGAGCCGGGCTGTTAGTCTGGCTGCCTGCCACTGTTGCCATGATCAACATCCTCCCGTTTTGACTTGTAGCATGGTTGTCATGGTAATGACCGTTTATTTGCAGGGGGCACTCCAATATTTCGAGAAAGAGAGAGACTTTGTTTTTACATTTCACCGTGGAGTCATTTGTTCATAGACCTCAATTATTCTGCAGTAGCCCTAGGGCTGCAACTCAGGATTATGTTCGTTATCTGTCAATTAATCGATAAGTTGTTTGGTCTTTAAAATGTCAGAAAATTGTGAAAAATGTGGATTAGTGTTTCCGAAAGCCCAAGATGACGTCCTCAAATGTCTTGTTTTGTCCACAACTCAAAGATATTCAGTTTACTGTCACAGAGGAGAGAAGAAACTAGAACATGTGTTTTAATAAATTGCAGCAGGCTTCACTGTATTTATGCTATTTTATAACCAGCTCTACTGATAAGGAAAAGTTATAGGCTATGTGTCGACACTGAGCGTAAATTTTGGATTGAATAATCTACTGTATGTGCATTTTCAGGGACATTTCTGCATTGGCCTGGGGCGACAAAAAATGACAAAGATATCCACAGGCTAACACATAGACGTAGATTTCAGGCGGGATGCAGGGTGCAGAGGTAGTCCCCCTCAAAAAACATGAAAGACAACCCCAAAAGTGTTAAAAATAACTGTTCAGGGGACTCAAAACATGGAAATATCCATCTTACCTGTAAATATGTTTCCCAACGATTTCAGACACCCCTATAGTGGACCGTACCATCTTCACCTTGCAGTAATGTACATTTTGCAGTGGCTTCTGCTGACTTTCCACGTCCGCGGTTGCAACGCAGAAAAGGGCCACTTTTCCGCAGGGTGATCTTTTTTGTTTGTTTAAAATTTGGACTATGACTTTAACAAGGTTTCATTCTCTAATCGATTTGTTGTTGAGATGGACATGATTCCTAAAAAAACGTCGTGAAACACGTGTGATGTTTTGAATATGCAGAAGGTTTTAAACAATACAGCAGCATTCCTACTTAAAGACATAAATTGATGCAGAAATGGAAATAAAGTGTTTGATGCTCAAATATCCCCTCCCCCCCCATGAGAGAGAGAGAGAGAGAGAGAGAGAGAGAGAGAGAGATAGACTTAATATATCCCAAACAGGGAAATTACTTACGATCAGCTGTGAATTGCTGTGGGCAGAGCCGGCCCGACGCATAAGCGAACTAAGCGGCTGCTTAGGGCCCCGTGGCTACCAGAGGGCCCCCAAGAGTGCTTGAAATGTCTCACAATTGAGCCGGTCAATTTAAAGATAAGGTGTTGCTGCTAATTGGTCCCACATTAGTCTTTAAATGCTTATTTGCACATTATGAGTGCTTAAACTAATATGTACAATACACAAGTTGGTTTAGTGCCAAGTGCAGTGGCAAAACGTTACAATGTGGAGAGTCCCCAAACCAAATCCTGCTTAGGGCCCCCAAAAGTCTTGGGCCGGCCCTGGCTGTAGGCTACAGTTTTATGGATTGTGCCCCCATACAGGAAATCCAAGAAATATACTAGAAATAATAAATAAAATAAGATAACAAACGATCAAAATACCAGGGAAAAAAAGTAGAGGAATGAAAAGAATGTAGCCTACATGTTTATATATGTACAGTAAGTGTAGAATAAAAAGTACAGCCTAAATACATAGGCCTTCTTTCTGGGAGAATTTATCATTATGATCAACCTAATTATTTCCTGGATTTTGTAACATCATAGTCCCTAAATGTATGGACTACTATGTAGCCTATAACAAAATAAAATATATGTATAATATTAAATATGTAGTGAACAGTGTGCAAGTAGCATACTAGCACCATATTGTTATTTGTGAGGGAATGAGAGAGTTATCTCACACACAGCTGTGAATTGTACAGTTTTATGGATTGTGCCCCCCCCCCCAATGTGGAAACAAAACCTACGCCCTTGGGCTCACATCCACCTGGCTTGTCGGCAGGCGCTCGCGCTTGGTGCCCTGATAATCAACGCCCCTCCTCCTCCTCCTCCTCCTCCTCCTCTTCCTCCCCACCACCACCACCACCTTCTTCTACCTCTGTCTCGGTGTCAGGCGGGGAGAGATGTGCCGCTCGGAGCCGCGCTGAGTGTCTGTCGCCTCGGGTTGAATTTCAGCGCGGCAGCGCTCGGGTTTCTCTCCGGGAGATCAGGTTTAAAACGCACCGGCTGCCTCTCTTCTCCTCCCTCCCTCCCTTCCTTCTTTGGAGCTCTCCTGCTGCCCACCACTGCCCTTTTTCTTCCGTCCACACATATTCACACTTTGACTGGAAGTTTTTTTTATTTTTTTTTTATTTTTTCCCCCGGCAGAGCTGCTCCACTGACGGCGGTGCGCGCTCGGAGAGCCGGGAGTCATGAAGCGACATTAGGAACAAATAACCGCGGGAAAGAAAAAAAAAGAGAGAAAGAGGACAACAGGACGAAGGGAATAAAACAGTCGGAGTGAAACAGGAACCAGGACGACGTCCAAGGTAAGCGTTAAGCTTTTGTCACTTCTTTTTGACACCCTTAGGCTATGTGTCGCCTGTGCTAATTCTGCATGGACTTGTCAGTGGGGACTTAAAGTGAGTTCATACAACTTCCTGTCAACCCTTCCAGAGATGACCGCTGTGATCCCGGTGTGTGGCGTTTTTTTCTGTTGCTATATGTTGGATAAAGCTAACCTAACCTCCAGTGAAATTTCGGTTCCACCATCTAACAAGGGACCCTTTCATAAAGGAACTCTTAAGTATACCAATTACTTTGGATAATTCAAGTTGAACTTCATTTGTATTTGTTAATTACCATAAATAAATCACAGTCAAAAGATTTAGTAATGAGTCTCACTGTAGAGCTGCAAAGATGAATCGATTAGTTGTCAACTATTATATGAATCGCCAACTATTTTAGTACTCTCTTAGACGGTCTGAGTAGAAACTCTCTGATTCCAGCTTGTTAAATGTGAATATGTTCTAGTGTCTTCTCTCCTCTGTGACAGTAAACTGAATATCTTTGAGTTGTGGACAAAGACGAGCCATTTGAGGACGTCATCTTGGGCTTTTTGGGTAACACTGATCCACATTTTTCACCATTGTCTGACATTTGATAGACCAAACAACTTATCCAAAATAATCAACAGATTAATCATTAATGAAAATAATCGTTAGTTGCTGCCCTAGTAGTAAACCGGTGTTTCCCAAACTAGGAGGCAGACATGACCAGGGGAAGAGGTGAAAGTAGGGCTGGGCAATATATCGATATTATATCGATATGAGGCTAGATATGGTCTTAGATTTTGGATGTCGTGATATCGTGATACAACATAAGTGTTGTCTTTTCCTGGTTTTAAAGGCTGCATTACAGTAAAGTGATGTACTTTTCTGAACTTACCAGACTGTTCTAGCTCTTCTATTATCCCCCCTTAGACATTATGTCCACATTACTGATGATTACTTATCAAAAATGCAAGTGTGAAGATATTTTGTTAAAGCACCAATTGTCATCCCTAAAATATCGTCGCAATATCGATATCGAGGTATTTGGTCAAGAATATTGTGATATCTGATTTTCTCCATATCGCCCATCCCTATGTGAAAGTTTAATAAACCCTTTTCATAGCAGATATAATTTGATTTATCAAACACAGGTGTAACTAATAGCTTTATTGATTGCTCCATTGCATTGCAGTAATTGCTGGAGAATCAATACAACATTGATAAACAGCAGGCGTCAGAAGCTCTGCAGCAGATCTAAAACTATTAGTTGATTAACAAAACGAGACATCTTCAAACATCCCCTGGGACTTTTCCATTATTTTCTGTCATTGTATTTGACTAAAGTATCAGTTGATTGATTGTGAAAACGGTCGGCAGAATACGTTTTATTGAAAATAATTGTTAAATCCAGCCCTATGTCTGCAGCACTTCTCCAGAAGTCGAGCGGTCAATGGGTTCATTGATGACCTAGAGACAAAGACTGCTGGAGGAGGAAAAACACCAGCCAAGAGGGAGTTTATTACAATCTGGCAACATAAAAGGTGTTCTAATGAACCAAGTAATCTATAAAGCATTACTATATGGTTTATTAACCATTAATACATACACTGTAAACCTTTGATGTACATTTACAGATAAAATCTCACAGTATCCAGTGTTTCCTTTGGATGTGTTTTTAGCAGTGGGGGCTGTTCTGTTCGAACAACAACACAACAGTATGTGTTGTTAAAGTGGACGGGTCCAATAACCTCTGAATAGTTCTACTTGTTGTTAAATTGCAATGTGAGCGGCAGCCAACGGGGGGTGGGGTGATGCATTATTTCGGCAGGGTTATTTAAAAAGCGACTACGTTGTCCGTCTGCCCTATTTCTGATACCGTGGCGGCAGACATTTTGCCATGGCGGGCCGCCACTACAAAAATCAACATAACCTTTGATGTAAATTTACAGGTCAAATCTCACAGTATCTTACTGTTTTAATGTTATACAGGATCATACTGTAAATGGCAATGCATTCTGAGAGGAAAAAATAATATTACAGCACTATCTGCAAATGTTACAGATTACAGGTATTTACTGTTAATACCAATGCTTCTTGGGAAAATAAAGGAAAAGGCAGGAATTACACCGTAGCCAGTATATTACTGTAAATTCAAATAATACGGTAAACTGTCTATTTGCAGTAAAATACCTTAAAATGTGAAAAACAGTATGCTTATTGTAAACAAATAGTTTACTGGTGAAGCGGCTGTGAGTTTTTACTGTAAATTTACAGTGAAAAGCTTTACAGTGATCTCCCAAAGGCCTCACAACACTGCTCCCTTTTTAAAACGTCTCCTTCGTACTGTAACTCCTCATTTCCACCAACTGTGGTACGGCTGCGTGTCGGCTCCGTGCTCCGCCGTCCTTCAATACCCACCAGCTCCGGATTTGTTGCGATTTGGGTGTTTTGTGTTTTTTGCCCCCAACGGCGCCTTCCAGGCAGCGCGGCAATGGTTATGTTTAGGGTTAAGGTTAGGGTTAGCTGCCTGGAAGGCGCCGTTGGAGGCAAAAAATACCATCGGGCCACGAATTCACGTATGATCGCGCGATATAACAGGATGTAGTTTCTATAAACAGAACCACAAAACCGACAACAGTAGCCGTTTCCAACTATTATGACGTTTTCAAGGTGTAGTGCAGGGAAGTATGAGCCGCTGTGATCACGGTGTGTTTTATTTAGAACATTTTCTGGAAGGACTGATAATCACAGCCCCAGTTAGTGATGCGGATCACCAAAGCTGAAACCTTTGCACATTTTTTTGACAACGGGGGGAGCGAATCCGTTGGAATAAGTTGAGATTTTGCCGTTTGACAACACCCCTGGACATGTACACGCTCAGAACCAAAAACCAACACTAACACAGCTTCCTGTATTTGCTCGCACCATTATTTCATCCGTTTTATTTCCCTCCACCCCTCTCACTCGCGTACACCGTGTGATCACCTCCCCTTATGTCTCTATACTCATTCATAAAAGTGTTTTGTGTGACTGTTGTTTTAAATTGAGTTCTTATTATTTAGATATGTTTTGTTGAATCACAACTCTCCTCTTCCCAAAGTAAGACTGAAATCACTGGTGTTTCTTTTAAAAATGATTTGAGTGTCTGTTGGCGACAGAAACTAATTTCAGCCACAATAAGAGCTCAGCACCTGTTCCGTTATGCCAGGATCAGACTACACAAATTCAGCCCGGTTTTGACCTGACAGACACATCACAGACCAACAAAAAACAACAACTCAGGACTCGGGTGAAGAGGCGTTCAGGAATAGCCTCGACCTGTTGACTGAAGCAGCGCCAGGATTTCATGAAACCATATCATTTCAGCCGCTGCTTCTCTCCTCCGTTTCATCCAATCGGAGCAGCCGAGGACCGGCGTTTACTGTTGGCTAATTTACCTAAATGTCAGGTGTAAGCATGTAGGCGGGCGGACCGTCTCGTTTGCCCAGAGATGTTTAATTAATGCTTGACGGTTTTACAGCCTGCACCTGCTTCCTCCGTCAGTGTTACACTTTTCTCTCCTGCCTTTCTCCGGGAATAGTAATTTGAATAGCCATTCTTTGGCTTCCCCCAGCCTCCTTTTTGTTTTACTGGACACTGCAGAGACAGATTCACGCTCAGCTGAACTGCTCAGTTCACTGGTGTGGAAATGGCCTTCTGTGCTGATGGAAATCTGAACGGGTTCAGGGGTCAGGAGAGCAATTCCTCAGATGCTTTCTGTTCTGCACCTCCAAATGACACTATTTCAGTATTTTATGAATGCATTTGAGATGTTTGATGAAAACGTTTTTGCTGTTTCTTTCTCTACACCGTGGGGATCTGTCCATGATGTAAACTCTTTCCTTTAGCCCAATGCCAATGCCTTTATGGCCAATTTCCCCCTGTGTGGATGAATAAATCTCTACTTGACTTGACTCCCTGTATCTGACATTGATTAGTTCAGTCATATCAAAGGCATGTGTACAACAGCAGGACCAGTAACCTGGTAAAAAAGCCTGACTGGAGGATGTTGTGGGCGGGACATTAAGTCAGACTCCGTGGTGAGTCAGACACAGAGCTGTAGCCGAGCCAAAGTAGAACACTTTTTAATTTATTAACTTTATCAGTTAATCGGCCTTTCTTGGGGAAAAAGACTATCACCCAGGAAACGGATGTTTGTTCACCGGTGTGTTTTTAATCCAAACCACGATCTTTTCCCTAAACTTAACTGTCGTCGCTTAACTGCTGTTACCTCGCGGTGCCCTGTACCCGGCTCCCAGCTCCTTTTGTCGGCTAAACTTATACTAGCAACAACAGCCGATGCGACCGTCGTGTAGCTGGCGTCGCGTAACCAGCCAGCGGTTGCCCTAATTTCGTAGGATATCACACAAATTGGTGTGCACACATTTTCGTACGATATCGTACGAACCGTTTATGAGAATGTGTTGCATCTCTACATGTGTTAGCTGTAGATAGCTGACCAAATGTGATGGATATGGAGGAATCATGAGAATTGGGATTGAGCTCGGGCTGCTTGTGTTTTGTCCAGAGGTATATAGTAACGAAGTAGAACTACTTCACTACTCTACTTAAGTACTAAAAGTCTGTATCTGTACTCTCCTGGAGTATTATTTTTTCTCCTACTTCCACTTATACTTGAGTACATATTTTCGATGAGTTTAATACTTTAACTCCGATAGATTTTTTATGTGCTGCATCGTTACTCGTTACTGTTGTGAATTCCTCACGCTACGGAGACTGTGGAGGTTACAGTGTGTGTACGATAGTTACGTACGCTAATTGCGTAATTAAAATCCCCAAGATCGCGTTGTGTTTCTTTTCATTACGGTCGCCCGTTCAGAAGTCAGAGACGATGTAAGGTTGTACTCTTCCTATTTAGCCATTGTTGCAGCAGATGAAGCTATTCCTGAGTTGTTTGAGTCTGCAGTGAGTCCTGAATGTTAACCGTTTGACCCTGTGATGTGAAGCTGATCTAGTTTATCTGGATGTTTGACCCTGTGATGTGAAGCTGATCTAGTTTATCTGGATGTTTGACCCTGTGATGTGAAGCTGATCTAGTTTATCTGGATGTTTGACCCTGTGATGTGAAGCTGATCTAGTTTATCTGGATGTTTGACTCTGTGATGTGAAGCTGATCTAGTTTATCTGGATGTTTGACCCTGTGATGTGAAGCTGATCTAGTTTATCTGGATGTTTGACCCTGTGATGTGAAGCTGATCTAGTTTATCTGGATGTTTGACCCTGTGATGTGAAGCTGATCTAGTTTATCTGGATGTTTGACTCTGTGATGTGAAGCTGATCTAGTTTATCTGGATGTTTGACCCTGTGATGTGAAGCTGATCTACTTTATCTGGATGTTTGACCCTGTGATGTGAAGCTGATCTAGTTTATCTGGATGTTGCTAGCTTGCTAACTTTCCTGTTCATTACACATTACTAGCTGGTGTGCGACACGTTTTTGGGTCTTTAATCGTTACTGTGCTGGAGAGGATGTTTATTTTACTTTCACAGTGTGATAATTGTACATTTTATTTCAGTATTTGTTAATATTTGTTATTTTTAATATAATTAATATTTGTTAATTCCTTTGGCTACAGCCTTGGCTAAACATTTGACATAATATAAACAATATGATCTTTAAACTTGTGACTGCTTTCTTAATAACTAAATAACACAGTACTTTTACTTTCAGTACTTGAGTAGTACATTTTAAAATAAACTACTTGCCAATACTTAAGTACAAAAAATGTTACTTCCACTTAAATGTGGTGCTTAAAGAGCACTTCTACTTCTACTCAAGTCACTTTTTTGATAGAGCAGAAGTTTCTGATGCTGGTGAAGATTGAAGTGACGTTGTTGAAGTGAATGAAAGTTGTAGGCTTACATATGACTACTTTGGTTATTAATGAATACAGTGCTTTTATTTTTTCAATAGTTGGCTAGAACCTTAAAAATACCATGACACGTGCAGAAGCAAATCTGTTTTACCTTGTTCGTGTGTGTGTGTGTGTGTCATCTGAGTCCAAATGCTCTTTGCCCATCAGCCCCGAAGGGCTCACACACAGAGAGAGCGAGAGACCAAAGCAAGGAGGTAAAGGGTGTTTGGAGTTTTAAGCCCCCAACGTCGCCTTCCAGGCAGATTAGGCAAGGGTTAGGGTTAGGTGCCTTGAAGTCAACGGTCGCAGGGCTGCCTTGAAGTCGACGTTGGGGGCTTAAAACACCATCGAGCGAGGTAAAGATGGTATCTCTGCTCTTAAACAGGACCCAGGGAAGGGCAACTGTGTGTGTGTCTGTGTGTCTGTGTGTGTGTGTGTGTGTGTGTGTGTGTGTGTGTGTGTGTGTGTTTGTGTGACATCTGAGTCTCTGTGTGTGAGCCCTTTGGACTCACACACAGAGAGAGCGAGAGACCAAAGATGGTGAGAGCTCTGACAGAGAGATAGACAAACGGAGGGAGGGAGGAGGTGGATGACAATCTGTTGTGCCTCCTAACTTTCTCATCTCCCCCCTCTCCTCCCTGTTTTATTGTACCTCCTCACCCTGCCTGCCTTCCTGCCCGTCTGTGGCCTTCTCCTGCTGCGACTCGCATCTGCCGGGGAAAAATAGCTGATCTTTAGTCTTGGCAGGGAGTCCCCAGCATGCCCACCGCCTTCTCCGGCTGGGATTTGTGATGTAGTGCAGGGCAGAAGAGGACAGATACTGGCTTTTGGAATTGAGTTTCTTACCTGTGTTCTTTACTCCAAAAAGCAGGCGGCATTTGCCCGCTGCGCTTTATCTTCTTTGAGGAATTGAGTCTGCAGTGAGCTGCAGATACAGGCAGCTGGATTTGACTTTAGTTCAGTTTGTTTCTGGTCTTTAAAGAGTAGTTCAGGTCATTTTTTGTATGTCCGTTTTAATACGGTATACCTGCATGCCACACATGGACGGTTATGAGGGCTGGGTCTAAAGAATAGTAAAATGTCTGTAGAGGAGACCTAAGGAATCCATTGGTACCAACCAAGTTATGCTAGCTTGTCGGGAAAGGGGGTGAAATAGCCCTCCGAAGTTAGGCTACATTTTGCCGAAGGAAAAAACGGGCATGGCCATTTTAAAACTAACAGACTTTAGAGTCTGTAGAGCTGCACTTTATTATGTTCATGTTAAATAAAAAAAGTTTTAAATTATTGTAACTGCTTTACGGTCAATTCGTAATGTAAACATTGATACTTTTAGTAATGCAGTAGGTTAGATGGAACCTTGTACAATTGTAGAATCTCTTTCATATCCAAGCAAAATTGGTTTTGCAACTGAAATATCCCAAATCGTCAGCGGTATCGATTCAGGAAATCAGTGGTGATACCCAGCCCTAGTTATGAGACTATGGACCCCTGGGCACAAACATGTAAGAGGCCCCCTACTACATGTGACTACAAGTCACCCAAACTCAAAGGCTACGTTCAGACTTCAGGCAAAAGTGGCCCAAATCAGATTTTTTTTTTGGGGGGTCAGACTTCTTCAGAAGTAGTGGGAACACTCAAATCTTGCCCAATGCGGCCGTAGATGGAACAACCAAGGTGGATTTGATGGGACTTTTACGTCAATCTACATCAACTTTTGTCACAGTTATGCGCCGGTGGGAGTCTAGACACAGACAGTAACATTAAAAACTGGACTAGGCCTACAACATGGAGAACAGTGATGGAGCAAGTCAATGGAGGGAGAGGGAGGTGTTAGACCTAATTAGTGTATGGGGAGATACTTCAATTCAATCAAAACTAGAAGGATCACACCGTAACTGCTCCGTTTTTTGAAAAATCCTCAGCACCTGCTCATTAATGTTACGGCTGCCATTACAAAAACATTTTCAAATAAAAGAGAAAATGCTTACTTCCTCCATAACCTCCCTAACTTTAGTGCAACAGCGTGCTGCGTCTGATGTCATCGTTATTGTTCTTTTGCGCATGCGGGTCAGTTCGAAACCGCAAACAGTTCACACTGGAATCTGATATAGGCCACATTTTAAAAGGTAATGTGAACAGCCGAACAGAAAAATCGGATCTGAGCAAAAAATCCGAATTAAGCATCAAGACTTGCGGTGTGAACGTAGCCAAAGAGTCTCAAAGAGTCTACTTTTAGTAATTTTGCATCTCCTTGTTTTTGTTTTCTTTTGCATTGATTTTCAGTCGTTTTAGGTTTCTTTGCGGCCATTTTGTGTCTATTTGTGGTCTTTTATATTTAGTATATATGTTTTTGGTCATTTTGGGTGTATTCATAGTCATTTAACATCTATTTGTAATTGTCTGGCATCTCTGTAGTCATTTTGTGTCGTTTGTAGTTGTTTTTTGTATGTTTGTTCTCATTGAGCGTCTTTTTGTAATCGTTTTGTGTTTTTTTTCAGCAACATTTGTAAGTCCGGACCCCTGACCCCTCGACGCAAACTCGGAAGATTCTACTTTTGGTCATTTTGCGTCCATTTTTGTAGTCATTTTGAATCTGTTGTAGCTGTTGTAATTTTGCGTCTCATTGTTGTCGTTTAGCATCTATTTTTTTGTCATTTTACATTTCTTTGGGGTCATTCTGTGTCTCTTTTTGAGTCAATTATAATTGATCTTTGTGGTTGTCATAAACTCTGTAGTAATTAAGTGTCGTTTGTCGTAATTTAGTGTCATTTGTAGTTGTTTTTTGTATGTTCATGCTCATTTAGCATCTTTTTTTGTGATCGTCTCTTTCCTTAATCTTGTCAGACACTTAGAATATTAATCTGAGCCTGTCAGCGGTAAAACAAGCACTTTTGTGAAGGTAAATACAAGCTGGACAATTGCCCTATTAACTTACATTGTAGCTTGTTTCTCCGCTGCCGACTGCAGCAATCTCTCTTAATACTGGACCAATGTCAAAGACTGTTGTTCCCATCAGTCACTTGGACACAAAAACATAGGAACATAGAGATCCAGGTGCGTGTGCGTGCCCGCCCGTTCGTCCGTGATAGTGAATCAAAGACTTCATTAAAATGTTCAAAATTGTCCTTTTACAAATCCTTTCCTGGATGTTCACCAAAAACTTTTCAATTACTTCTCAGCCAATGGATTCAATTTTATTGAAATCTGTTAACAAGTTTTGGCAAAATCCTGCTAACAAACAAAAGTGTCTCGAAACATGACTCCTTCCGGCAGAGGGGAAAATGAAAGACATAAAGTAAGAAACTAAACATTCAATCGGTAAAATACAACCAGAACAAACAGATTCATTCAACATGGCACTGGAAGCCTCTCAACTCAACTGCTGTGGATGATTTTGAATAAACCTAAGGGACAGTTGTGTTCTTTTAGTCCTCAAATGTCTTGTTTTGTCCACAACTCAAAGATATTCATTTTACTGTCACAGAGGAGAGAAGAAACTAGAACACATTCTCTCTCCGAAAACCAGTCAGTATCTGGTGTTATGGTTATGGTTATGGTTAGGGTTCATCCCTCTCTCTCTCTCTCTCTCTCTCGACCTGACTGCAGTTCGTCATCGTAACCGACTTGAATGGGCAAATGCTCACATTTGATGGTGTCTGGCATCACCCTAACCCTAACACCAGATACTGACTGGTTTTCGGACCCCCCCGGACCCCCCTAATACAGTAAAACTGCACATTTTAGAGTTGCCTTTTATTGTGGCCAGCCTAAGGCACACCTGTGTAATAATCCTGCTGTCCAATCAGCATCTTGATATGCCACACCTGTGAGGTGGATGGATTACCTCGGCAAAGGAGAAGTGCTCACTAACACAGATTTAGATAGATTTGTGAACAATATTTGAGAGGAATAAGCCTTTTGTGTACATAGAAAAAGTCTTAGATCTTTGAGTTCAGCTCATGAAAGATGGGGGCAAAAACAAAAGTGTTGCATTTATAATTTTGTTCAGTATATATATATATATATATAATAGTTGACAACTTTTCAAATGAATTGATTAATCTTTGCAGCTCTAGTGTGTGTCTGACCTCACTGGAAATGTCCGGCCTCTAGACACATTTCCCTGCATGCCCTATTTTTTTTCTCCCTCTAAATTGACCAATCACAAAGCTTTCAGCTGTCACACAGGACACCAAGGGTCACCAAACTGTGAAATCCCAGTTTGATTATGAATACGTCTCCAACACAAAATGCTCCGAAAACAGTGAGCTGGGTATACAGTCGCCATGGATACGTGCTATATCATGAGCTTTATTACTGGGAAGCCCTTTCGCTGTGCTCCTGGGGAAGCTGCTGATTCAGTAGTAAAACTACACAAATGCTGCTTATTGCTTTTTGCATTTGTCTTCAGTCTGCATCTTTGACATTGACTTTGCCTTCATCTCCTGTGATGAAGCGCGCACTTCACTTGACTGTGATGTTTCTGCACACATCAAACCGCACTGTGAGGTTTTGTTGATTGTGTTTTTTAAAGGATTAAGAAACGGAGCAGAGATCTGCAAGTATTAGGCAAATTTTTCCTTTGTTCAGGCACTGTGGTTGCTGATCGCGAGGAGAACTACTCTGTAGTATAAATGATTGTATAATGTCTTCAGAGCTTCGTCAAGTCTGAAAGGTTATCATGGTTATCTCAGCTTGGGCTTAAGGTTTTAAAGGAAAGCCGTTTGTGTTTCCGTTTGGGGGTGTGGGCTTTGATTTATGTGGACGTATATCAGGCATATAACTGTAAAAATAATAGACTGAGCTCGGTGCCTGAAAAAAGTGAAGCTGATGATGAAGCTCCTTAAAAGCTGCGTTCTCTCTAACTTCCAGCAGGGGGCGAATCCACCGGCTCCAAAAAGAAGTCTGTTTCTATAGAAGTCTATGAGACAATGAGCCTACTTCTCACTTGATTTATTACCTCAGTAAACTTTTTCATAATGAGTTTATGTGCTCAGTCGCTAGTTTGAAATCTTCTTCAATGCATCATGACGTTCATTTAGTAAGTGATTGTCCCATTTATTTTAAAATAGGCGATAAAGCGGGGGATGCTTCAGGACCTGTCAATCAGGACAGAGGCTTAACGATGCTAACCATGAATGGTGAATGCTGCCTGTGCTATGTAAAAGCACTTTGAGTAGTTGTTAAAGGGTAACTACTATTTTCTTTTCAACCTGGACCCTACTTTCCTCTGTTTTTATGTAAAAACCCTGGAGTATGGCTCCGTAATAATTTGGCCTCTCTGTCACGTCTGCGGGAGAGTTTTACACTAATTAGTGAAAAAGCAACGCATGCAAATGTTGTTTTGGTGTGGTGTTGCTCTGTTGGCCAGTGTTTCCTTGAAAAAACCCAGCCCAGCACAATAAGCCCGAGTGAATGATACCAAAGGGAAACTCAACCAGGTCTGGAATAATTTCCTGTTGTTTACTAAGAGTGGAGAGCCTTGAAAGAAGAAGGCAACAATGGAACAGTAATTAGCAGACTTGGTGCTGTACTGCGTGGCTCGTGTCCTATTTGTTTTATTCTGCTTCCTGTTATTTATATTTTAGTTTTTCATTCATGTATGTGATTGTAGCAGGACTTGCGGCCACCGTGGGTTTATAACCACCAACCGTGCGCCTCCGCCTGCCCGACTACCGGCTCACAACGTTTGAACAAAGAACCAACAAAACAATATCTTATAGTGCCGTGTCCTGTCTCTGTGGTGTGCAGTCATCGGATGGTCCAGCACGCTACTGCATCTTACGTCAGTACAACAACAGTCAGCCGAGACAAACAACTCGCCTCTAAAGTGGACGAGAGCAGGCAGTGGGGACCAAATCCGCTGTCAAGTCAGACAGTTTGCAGCCGTTTCCAGCAGCCTTCAGGCTGACCAAGAAGTCACAGAAACACTCACATCCTGTGAGGTCCGGTTCCGATTTAATAAAAGGTTATCAGTCCCATATATCAGCTCGTACACAGTCTCTAGTTATTTTTATTAAGACAGTAGCTGTCAAAATGCTCTACAGACTGTAGATGATCCGTAGTCTGAACAGATCTAGTCTCTCTGAGTTCTAGACGTCACCGTACGCCACACACGTGTTCTGTACAGAATAAGCTCTTAACCCTCGTGTTGTCTTCCTGTCGATCGGACCAACTTTTAATTTTTCTGGGTCAAAATTTACTCTTCTTTTCAAAATTTACTCTTGTGGTCGTCTTTTTCGACACTTCTGTCGCTTTTCCCCAAAGATTTTTACAAGTTTTTTTGTCACTTCTTACCGATATTTTTGTCACATTTTTCCTACGCTTCCCCCCCCCCCCACGTTTTTGAAGCTATTTCTGACATTTTTGTCACTCTTTTCAACGTTCTTTTATTATTATTTTTTTTTCCAAATGCTATACAATTGAATAAAACACCCAAATTCAGTGAAAGTACTGAGCTGATCTTTTATTTAACTTGTGAAGAGTAATGGTTGTACGGAACCATCCATGTTATTTTTTGACAATTTGGTTGAAATAAACCCAAATTTCGGATATAAAACGTTTTGAATATGGGTCAAATTTGACCCGAGGACAACAGGAGGATTAAATCAGACAAATGGCAATTAAAATCCCTCCAATTTAAAAACAATAAAAGTTGATATAAAACGTCATCATGTTGAGTTGATTCTGAACCAATCAGCTTTAAGATCAGCTGAGAGGCAGGCATTTCCCAGCATGCCCTGGGTCCGCCTGGTTCTTGCCTCTCAAACCTGCGACCGCTCGTGAGGTTATCGTTGCCCACGTGTGCACGACGTCGGAGCAAGTCGGGATCAAGTTGGACACAAATCTACCCAGCATGCACTGGGCGGCGATCCCCGGTGATTGATTCTGCGCAGGCCTGACCTGTTCCCACACCTCTCTCCACTGCTGCTGATTGCAGACCACGCCCACCTCCCTTTCCTTTCTGACTATTGGAAACATTTTCACGTCACTAGGTGAATGTTGAACTTTGTATGTGATGGAAACTTGGTGCTGTCCTGAGTGGCTTTCGCATTTGTTTGTGATTTGCTTGCCGTTTGTCGTTTTTTATTTAATTTTATGTTATTTTCTTAATGAATAATATTCGGTGTCTCTCAAAAGCCAAAAGTTGTAAACATCCAAAAGAAAACCATCAGAACAGGAAGTTATCTATTGACTTATTAGGTCAATAGATAAAAGCTGTGTTGGAAACCGTTCCTTCATTGACTCACTCACTGTTCCCTCTATAGTGTTTATTAAATAGTGAACTATATAGGGAACGACCAAACCACATTTCAGACACTACACTGAAAACATCAATATGCCAGTTGTTTGTGCGACGGAGGCGGGCGCGCCCAGCATCATGTAAACAAACCAAAACAAACTTGAAATGTAGGATACATCGTATATAAGTTCAAATTAGCAGTGTATTGTGGGTATTTTATAGTGGACTATATAGTGAGTGAAATGTACAGCGGAGAATTGGCGAACACACTATATAGTTTTGTTAATATTTCCGAGATAGGGAGCAATTTCTAACACAGCTGATGTGTCATTGGCTTTATAGTAAATGCTGTTTAAATTAGGTTTTGATTCAACAGATCACTTCACATTACAAAAATAAATATCTTTTTCATATTTTACATTTGAATAATTTTCCAGTTTTTCTGATATCTGTCTGAGATTTCAACCTTCATTCTAACACCGCAGATGGTGATACAAGTATGGTTTGTTGCTCACATCACTGAAATATTCAACAGCAACATCTCTGACTCCATTACATCATTTATCGTTTTACATTACATCATGGGGGCCATTTCCTTGTAGATGGCTCCAGTTGTATATACAGTACTGTAAGGATCTGTATGTTGTCTTCCACAATCGGCATCAGATGAAAACTTCATGAGAAACACTGACATTCCTGTTGTGTGTAAAAATATACTTCTCTTTGAGCTGCTACAGTATCGACAGTACCTCATAGGT
Organism: Perca fluviatilis; assembly: GCF_010015445.1. Lineage (NCBI taxonomy): Eukaryota > Metazoa > Chordata > Actinopteri > Perciformes > Percidae > Perca > Perca fluviatilis. The sequence goes on along the minus strand of NC_053114.1, from coordinate 43,290,867 downwards.
TTGAGTATACTAGTTGTTATGCCTACTGTCTGTTGCTTTATGTTTTATTTACTTATGTGCTTTGTTCCCAGTGATTTCACTGTGTAAACTTTGAAATATTTAGGTTAATGAGGTTCCTGTAAATTCCCAAGGCCAGATCCAAAAGATTTAAATAATGAATGAAGTACGCGCTGCTGTGAGCATATATCTAAATCACACTCTGTTGGAGCTTCGCTCTGGTGGGCTCATGGCCAATTTAACCCCAGGGGACAACCCACTTCCACTAGTGTAACTCCCACACTATGTTCAAACTAGGGATGCACCGATTGTGAAATACTGGGCCGATACCTTTGTTTAAAATAACAATTTGGCAGATTTCCGATATTGTGTCGTTGTTTCCCCTTTTGTGAGTGGGAAATGAAGAAATCTTCATTATGAAAAAATAACTATCATCCCTTCCCTCTAGGGCTGAAGGATTTGGGGAATAAAATGTAATTATTTATTTTATTTGCCAGATGTTATGATTTCATTTTTTTTTTTTTATTTTAGCTAAAGTTCAATATTCACTGTGAAATATTCTCATGCAAGGATGAGAACATTGATATAAATTGCCAGCAATAAGTGCCTGATCACTACTGCGCACACTCTGCTCCGAAATTACAAGATGGCAGCGCCTGTATCCGAGATAATTTGGCTTCACTTTTAAACAGTTTGAGGAAGTGGAGACGCATCGTCCATCTTTAGATACTGTCTATGATCTGAACTGACACATAGCTGGTAAAACGGGCTGCTGACCTTTCATAGTCACTGTGTGATGGAGTGCAGAGCTAAGCCAACACAAATGTCTTACTGTCCTAATACTTCCTAAATACTCTGTTTATGCTATATGTTCAACACTCTCAACATGTGTGTTCTGGGTTTGTCATCTTCTCAGTCTTTCTTTGTTCAGCTTTTGCTCCTTTAGTTCACCCTCTGAACCTCATATACCGTCGCTGTTGGGCAGAAATGGTGTATGTCCAAAAGGCTAATTTGAAAACAATATATTGAGGAATGCATTCTTTACATTGCTTTTCGTAGCTATATGTACGAATGGTTCATGAGAAACAGCCCGGTATTGAGCTACTTACTTTTGATGAAGTCAGATGGAATCACCCTCGTCAGTGCCTCCAGTTTACAAGGATGATAGTCCAGGGGTCTTCAGCGTGTTTAAGCCAAGGACCCCCTAACTGAAAGAGAGATGGAGCAGGGACCCCCTACTACATATATTGTATAAAATGAAGTTGTAAAAGAGATGCACGATTACTGTATGTGCTACCAACATTGCCATCTTGAGTTCAGCTTGCTTCACATTTTCTGCCTCTGTCTGTTCTTTCATGATGAAGGAGGAAATCGTCCGTGTGCCCTTATGTGCGATGGTGCTGCTGTGTTTTAATGTGCTGGGTGATGTCATTTTCCCCGCCGTCCGCTACATTAAAATCAATGCGACACACCTTACAAAAAGCCTGGAGGTTGTCGATATGACTAGGTATATGCATGTAAATTGTTGCGGCCAACACTGTTGAAATGTACAGCTATACTTGGATTTCTTTGCGGAAACACCACCTTCCCCTGCCATTTTGATCTGCTCGCTTTCGGGTCTGAACTTTCCGCGAAGCTTGCGCAGAGATCAACTGTGCAACTGGATAGGTTGCCAGGTTGAGGTGACAAACGTGTTGAAAATTGTTTATGGTGTGTGGATTGTGTGAATAGAATGCGCTTCATACAAGATCTGGCAACTGGTCAACATTAGACAAACATATTGGTCTGATTATTTATAATCAGACCAATATGTTTCCCGGGAGAAACAACAAACCGGTAGGGAGATAGGGCTAAAAAACGGGAGAAACCCGGTAAAAAAAACGGGAGTTGTGTCCTTGAGAACTGTAACTCGTATAACTGTTGTCAGTTAATCGTAGCGTTGACCGGCATGAAATCGGCGTATGTCAGACTGACCTGCTGGTCGCCGGTCATGGCCGAGCACGTGAAAACCGGCCAATTCCGGTCACCGGCCGGTCAATCAACCTGTGGCTGGCCTAACGCTTTCATACATTTTTTAGTGCATAGAATACTAAGCTATTAAAATAATAATTCTTGGCATTTTTTTATATATCGTGTTTTAATGTCATCAATGTTTTTTTGCACAAATAGGCTGATTTATATTTGCTAATAATATAATGGATTTAAGGTAAGGGGTTTTGAATTGCCCCCTCAGGGACAAACACAGTTATTTAAATTGATTTGAATTGAATGTTTAGACCTTCAGTACCTCTGTCCCGGACCGCCTTGTTGAAGATCTCTGTGATAGTCGACTGCTGATTTGTATTCCATCTTTGATCTTCAGCTGTTTACTTGTTTGTTCCCCCCTTCCTCCTCCTCTCCTTCCCGCCCGTCCTCTGAGATTTAAATGTGCGCAGGCAGTTGAATCAACAGCAAGATTATGTGTAATCAGCTTCTATTGAACATAAATCTTGAATGCAGTTTCTTTTGTACAGGAAGGTCATATATTATGTATTGGCTCTAATTCTAGGTCAAAACCCCCGTGTGTTCCTTTACATAGTGTGAATTATTGTGCTCGAGGGTGTCGAGTCTCATCATTTTGTGTCATTTGTGCAACTTTGAAACAAAAACGTAACCACAAACGATAAGAGGGCTGCGCGATAAGAGGGAAAATATGTGATAACGCAATAACAATATTACTTGCCATTAGGGTTTGCAAATTACATAGGGCCTTTTATTTCCAACCTTATTCAACTCACGGTAGGGCTGGCTGGGCAATATATCAATATTATATCCTTATCGTGATATGAGACTAGCTATCGTCTTAGATTTTGGATATCGTAATATGAAGTGTTGTCTCTCCTGGTTTCATAAGCTGCATTACAGTAAAATTATGTCAGTTTGAGAACTTGCCAGACTGTTCCAGCTGTTCTATTATTTGCCTTTACTCACATAGTCATTAAATCCACATTGATGAATGTGTATCAAAAATCTAATTGTAAAAATATTTTGTGAAAGCACCAAATGTCAACCCTACAATATCGCCGCAATATCGATATTGAGGTATTGGGTCAACAATATCGTGATATTTGATTTTCTCCGTATCGCCCACGGTTACCTTTTGTCGGCTAAATTTAAAGGCGAAGCCCGCTTAAACGACCGGGGCTCTGTACCTGGCTCACAGTCACCTTCTATCTGCTAGACTTAATCGTCATGTGACCGGCCAGCGCTCGCCGTAATTTTATCGGATATCATACAGATTGTTGCGCATAACTTTCGTACAACATCATACGAACCATTTCATGAGAATGGGTTGGAATTCCCTCATGTAGCAGGAAGCATCACACATCTAAAATAAATAACCAGTGGCTTGAATCGAATTTTACAAAAGATACCCCCCCTCTCCTACCCACTCTTTTCTCTCTACAGGGACAGAAGTGGGGATGGGAACTGTGGTGGGCGGATGGGTTGATGTGATTAATGCTGATGCTTTGTGCTTAACATGTTGCATAACCATACATGAGAATTGCATGTAACAAACACTCTCGCTCAATCAGTTTAGGTAAGTCTTAGATAACAATAAGACAAACCATATTCCATATATGTGTATATATTTTTATGTTAAAGCATGGAGTTTGTAAAACACATGTAGGCTCCACCGGAAATACGTTTTTCAGTAACTATGTGCTGGCAGTGGTCTGTACTTTTACTTGAATTACTTACAATAATTTTGGAAGATTGTGCTGAGATGTACATGTTCTTATTTATCTGTTATTTTTCAATTTTGTTATATATATATTTTTTTGTTTGTTTGTTTTTTAAACCTGTTCAAAATAAACTAAACTAACTACATTTCTTTTGCTGTAAATATCAAATATTAAAGCTGATAATATTTCAAGATATGTTGAAGGCTCCGTGGATTAAATTTACTGTAGACATCTCTGTTTCCTCCCTCCCCCTCCCATTCCCTCCCCTCTCTTCTCTCCTCCCCCCTCAGGGAGCCTGGGTGCAACAGTGGAACCTCCTCTTTGAGAGAGCTTTTCTCCTCTGGATGGTATGGCTGAAATGGTACGTAGGCTCAGTCAAAGGCTAAAAATGTAGTTCAAAATGAAGGCGGATGAATAACGGGCAGGAAGAGACATGAGTGCTTGAGTGTGCTTGTCCCTTTCCTCATGTATCACCTGAAGCTGGCCTGCTTTAGCTTTAGATAGAGTAAGACGCTGAAAAGAGGACTGTCTTTTTAATGAAGAGCGCCTCTCAACTTGTGATGGATTTACTTGTAACCAGTTAGGGTCAGGGATCACTAGGATTACTTTTTTGTCACAGGCTGTTCTCATGAACCGGACGTACATTTAGCTATGATAAGTAAAGCACTGTAATTCCTATGTATTCCACGTATTTATTGCTGTCAGCACCACATTGACTGCAGCTGTATAAGACTGTTCTGGACCGCGTAGGAAGGAGGTCAAGGTGGATGTTTGGGTCATAAAACACAGCTCGGGGCACCTGGGTGGCTCACTTGGTAGTGCGCGCACCCATACAGTATATAGAGGTTTACTCCTCGACGCAGCGGCCGCAGGTTTGAGACCTGGCCCTTTGAGACCTGGCCCTTTGAGACCTGGCCCTTTGATGCATGTCATTCCCCCTCTCGCTCCCCTTTCATGTCTTCTGCTGTCCTATAAAACCCTAACCCTTTCAACCGGGAAACGCGTGGTGGTAGTGTTTTAATCTCAACCACGGTCTTTTTCATGAACTTATCTAGTCGTTTTAGTGCCTAAACTTAACTGTCGTTGCCGCACGATGCTCATTTTTTTGCCATTCAATTCAACTGCCACAGCCCCTGAAAAAAGATGGTGCCCTGTACCTGGCTCTAAACTAAACTTAACTTAACAAGCAACGTCCGTCGATGGCGTGCATACATTTTCGTACAATATCGTACGAACTCGTTCATGAGAAAAAATTGCTGTTTTTCATGTAGCTGGCCTCTTTAGGATTAGAAGACGGAGCAGGAAAGAAGACCCGTGATGGATTTACTTTTAACCAGTAAGGGTCAGGGATCACTTGGATTACTTTTTGTCATAGTAAATTCTCTTGAAAATCAAATGTGTTTGTGGAAAAGAATATCGAAGAAATCGCCGGAAGGGAATGTCTTTCTGTTTTTGGATAATCCTGTGAATTTAATACCTGTAAAATCCAGTAAATCTAACTGTAACAGTAATTCTTCTAACGCAGTCATGCTCATTGACCGGACCCTGCGCCAGACCCTACGCAGTAGCCTGACGTGGTTTGGTAGCGTTGCATTTCCCCCGGCTCATTTCCTGGTTCTCCTTCTCCATAAACAACATGAAATCAAGGAGAGGGTTAACTTCAGCGTGGTCAGAAAGACGAGGGGAGACACTTTGTTTCTCTCACTATGACTCTAGAGTCACTACTCACTCTGAAGATAATCACCATCACTCTCTCACTCGCTCTACACACACTCCCCACTTACGTAGGCTAGGGCGAAAGCTCTGCGTGGAGCCTCGGCAGAACCATAACTCAGATATAAGTCTGCAACTGTCTAATGCAGCATTTCCACTGCATGGTACGGCACGGCTCTGCTCCGCTTCTGTTTGGTTTTCCATTAGCAAAAGTTGTGGATAGTAGCTGCTACGTTTTTGGTACCAACTCGGTCGAGGTTCCAAGCGAGCTGAGCCTAGATACTAGAAGGTGGAGTTAAAACACTGCAGTCAGATTGATGATTGGTCAGAAAGAACCGTAACTAGCGAGACCCGGGACATCACACTCAAACACGCCACTTTTAAATAGCCAAGCTACTGCCAATAGAGGCCGCAATTTTTTTAATTCACTCACCACAAACTTTAAAGAAATGGCATCCTGCAAAACTACGCCCGACACTATGTACACTACGTTGTAGTTTTAAAAATGTATCTTTTTATCTGCGTTTTTCTCCTTTTGTCCACACAAACTGCGTTTTGAAAACTGATCTTTTAGAAAACTCCTTCCAGGGTGAAGGTTTTTTGGAATCGTTGTTTTCAGTGTTGGCGTGTTGACGGGGTAAAAAAGAGTTTTTGTCTTGTAACATCAGCGTGAACGCCATTGTTAGGCATCACAAATGAGGCGACATTTTGTGCAATGGCGCACATGTCCAAAGTAATGCTGGTTCTAACCACTAACATGACACATGTACAGTGACTTTTCCACTATATTGAGGAACAGAATTCAATGCGCTTAGTAGCATTCGTTCCGTTGCAGCCAGGTAGCCTTCTGCTAATAGCTTTTTTCAGGCTTTTCATTGGCCAACATGGCTTTATGGTTAGGGCTATATCGCTGCCTGTTGGTTTGGCTCTTGACAGCACTTCTTTGTGTTTTTGCATTTACATTTGACGCAGATTTTCTTAAAACAGTGCTTGTGTGGACGGGATTTCTTTTGAGAGCACACAGGACAAACACTGTTTACAAAAACACTGTGTACATGTGGACTCGGATTTGCAAAGAAACTCCCGCACACTGTCTAACTTTCAAAAATAAATGTAATAGTTTGCATTCTTTCGGTACCAGACCATCATCAGGCCCATTATAATTGTTCGAACAGGGTTTTTTCCCACTGAAGAGAGATGGACTGAGTTTAGTTTGTACCGACTGTATGAGAATATTCTAGATATGATGAAATTGGTGAAGCACTTGTACATGCTAGTAAAGAACAAGTCTGTTCAAGTGGTCCTCACATGAGGCCCAGTGTTTAATTTCATGTTTGATGTGCTGCGGTAGAGTGAAACAATGAAAACATGTCGGAGAAGGTTGCAAAGAGCTTCTGCTGAAGCCCTCCAGGAAGCTGTATGAGGGATGAATATTATGCGTAGATAAAGCAATTGACTTACCCCCCCCACACACACACACACACTCCAAACACAGAAAGGGTAATAAGTAATGTATGATTGTTACATCTGCCTTTCTGCGGTTTTAGGAATTGAACCAGAAGGTTTTTCGGCAGACACAGAGTGTCTGAATGGTAGAAATTTTTATATTTGTTGTTGTTTTGTGAGGCAGAAATTAGATTAGATTAGATTAGATTAAACTTTATTGTCATTGTGCAGAGTACAAGTACAAAGACAACGAAATGCAGTTTGCGTCCAATGAGAAGTGCAAAATGAGCAGAAAAGTGCAATGTGATATTCAAGTATAGACAGGACAAGAAATATAGTGCAGTGTAGAGAGTAGTGTACAGTTGGTTTACAGAAGGTGGTTTAGAGTAATATAAATTAAATATAAATGTGTGCAGTGTATTAGCAGTTACCTTATAAGAGTGAAATAAATATGTGAGGAACCGGTGATGCGTTGGGCAGTTTTCACCACCCTCTGCAGTGCTTTTCGGTCGTAGGCAGAGCAGTTGCCGTACCAAACTGTGACACAGTTGGTGAGGATGCTATCTATGGTGCAGCGGTAGAAGTTCACCAGGATCTGAGGAGACAGGTGGACCTTCTTGAGTCTCCTCAGAAAGAAGAGACGCTTGTGAGCCTTCTTGATCAGGGTAGAGGTGTTGAGGGAGACCAAGAGAGGTCCTCAGAGATGTGGACACCCAAAAACTTGAAGCTGGTGACACGCTCCACCTCGGTCCCGTTGATGAGAATGGGAATGTAGCCGGGTGTACAACAAAGACGAGAGAGAGAGAGAGAGAGAGAGAGAGAGAGAGTAGGTTGTAATATATCGTCAAAATGCCGGTTTTTCGACAATCCTTTTTGTACATTGTCGACTAAACGCCCCATCGGAAAACTGCACCGGATGATTGTGTTTTAGGTGCATATGCATGTTTGTTGTGTTTCCGTGTTAAGTTGCTACTGTTTTACAACAAATGCGACATACCGGCTCGCTCAGGTTAAGTGGTTCACCACGGTCGTTCGGTTTGATTCCGAAATGCTCCCACACTGCAGCTGTCGCGTTTGGCTTTGAAACCCAATTCCATCTTTTTTTTTTTTATTCTTCCAACTCTCAACTAGCGTTTTCTCCTCAAGCTCTTCTGCTGCACTCTGTGGTAGGCTACGCCAGAGTCCCGTCTCCCCACACAGAGATCATGCGGCTGACAAGTGACTGGAGGGTTCACTCCTCGTTACGCCAATGGCCGGGACACATATAGCCGACGGGCGACCGTTGACAGAAAACCCCGTCGATATGATCAGTCGCGTCCCCGAGGTCCAAAAAACTGCCACAGAACAGACCAAAAAGACGAGAGGAGACGAGACGTAATACAATACGGCGCTAATCTGTAATGTTGCCCAAGAAATGAAAACCGGCAGCTGATTGTTCAATGTTCAATGTTCAGTGTTCACTTTATTTATAAAGCACATATTAATACAACAAAAGTTGACCACAGTGCTATACAAAAAATAAAATAAAACAATATTCAAGACATTTAAATTCCGGACCTTGCCACTAGTAAATACTACTAAAATCCTATCACATCATTAACACAGCACTCATAGATGATCAAAAGCCAGAGGGAAAAAGTAAGCTTTCAAATGTCGTTTAAACTCTATAAGAGAGGAACATTCCCTAATATAAGGAGGTAAGCTATTCCACAGCGCGGGCAACGGTCGCGAAAAGAGCGATCCCCTCTCATTTTCCTGCACGCGCGCCGGACTACCAAGAGATTTAATGATTCGGAGCGAAGTGCTCTCTTTGGTTTATTCACCTGGATTAGATCGGCTATATATGTCGGAGCAGTGCCACGTAGTGCTTTAAAAACAAATAAAAGTATCTTAAAATTAATCCTGTAGAAAACCGGCAACCAGTGTAGTTCTTTTAATACAGGAGTGATATGTTCATTTTTCTGAGTGCCTGTCAGTAGCCTTGCGGCCGCATTTTGGACTAGTTGCAGTCTGTTTAAGGTTTTCTGATGAACACCATAGTACAATGCATTACCATAGTCCAATCTTGTGAAAATAAACGCATGCACTATCTTTTCCAGGTCCTTCCGTGTTAAAAAAGGCTTAATTTTAGCGATTAGTCTTAACTGGAAGAAACTCATTTTGACTACTTGATTTATCGGTTTATCAAATTTCAGTGCACTATCGCAGATTATACCTACGTTTTTTACTTGATTCATCAGATATGGGGATAGTGTGCCCAATTCAATTTCCGATATATTAGCGGACTCTGAAGGGCCGAATAAAATCATTTCAGTTTTTGACTCATTTAGACATAAGAAATTTGCCGACATCCACCTTTTAATCTCCCCAAAACACTCTGCCAGCCTTTCAACAGCAGCAGGGACAGTTGGTTGTAAGGGAAGATACAACTGCGTGTCATCCGCGTAGCAGTGAAAGGAGACATCATATTTACTCATGATCTGACCTAAAGGCAACATATATAAGGAAAAAAAGACTGGTGCTAAAATAGATCCTTGTGGAATACCGCATGATAAAGATGCTGAACTTGACGTACATTCTCTCATTTGCACTGAGAAACTTCTGTTCTTATTATTTCTGAAAATAAGACTTAATCCAGTCTAAGACATTACCTCGGATACCTACATAATTTTCTAAGCGTGCAATTAAAATAATTGTCAATTGTGTCAAACGCTGCTGTAAGATCTAATAGCAGAAGTAAGGTCACGTCACCACTGTCTGTGGCCATAAAAACGTTGTTAAAAACTTTTAATAACGCAGATTCTGTACTGTGTTGTTTTTTGAACCCCGACTGAAAAACTTCACCGATAGAATTGTTGATAAGGAAGGACTCAAGTTGAATGAAGAATCTTTGCTAGATAGGGCAGCTTTGAGATTGGTCTATAATTGCACATCACACTCTTATCTAAGTTTGTTTTTTTCAGTAGAGGATGCACTATAGCATGTTTACAATAAGTTGGAACAATTCCAGACAGAAGACTCTTATTAATTATTGATAATACAAATGGACCAATCAGTTCAAGAACTTTCTTAAATAGCATTGTAGGAACAATGTCTTGAGGAGAGACTGTCGACTTTAATTTACCAACAATATCTAAAAGTGTGGATAAAGAAATAGGCTCAAAATCAGACAACACAGCATGAATTACAGGTATATCCATAGGCTCATAAGAACACTGTTGTATATTCCTGCGGATGTCCGCTATACGTCCGACAAAGAATTCCAAAAGATTCTCACATAAGTCCATAGGTATAACTCCAGGCACCTTTAATCTGGGGTTCAGGAATATATCAATTGTTGAAAAAAGGATTCTTGGATTTTGACGATTTTTCTCAATAATGTCTGAGAAAAATCTGAACCTAACCGTTTTTACAGCCTGTTGGAATTTACCTAAGGAGTCTCTTAACATTTTATACGAAATTTGTAATTTATCTTTCTTCCATTTACGTTCACATCTTCTACAATCTCTCCTCAATGATTTAACATGTTCATTATACCAGGGATAAGGCTTATTTTTTCTGCTCACCTGTCTCAAAGGAGCAATACAGTCTAGTGTTTCTGAGCATATAGTATTAAAATTATTAATAGTTTCTTCTACACCAAAATGTGGAGATAGGAGGTCCGTAGTCATATACTGCAATTTCTCCATAAAAGACACATTAAAATCTACATGTGAGTTTGGTGTTAGAGGACGGTGTAATCTTTTAACTGCACAATGTTTTCTCAGCTGACAGGGAAGAGAAACAGTACATAAAATCGGATTATGATCAGATAACACAAAATCTTCAATAATAACATCCTTGACACCTAAGCCGAGTGATAGAATCAAGTCCAGAGTGTGCGACGATTGTGTGTAGGGCCGTTCACCATTTGTTTAAAACCAAAAGAATCAACAAGATTTAAAAAGTCTTTTGCTAAGGGGTTTGATGGACAACATACATGAATATTCAAGTCCCCCATCACTAAGATATTATCATATTTTAGAACAATGTCGGCTAAGAAGGCAGCCAGTTCTGAAATACAATCCTTATTTGCTCTCGGTGGTCGGTAAATAACTGCACAAAGGACAGGTGTAATTGATTGAATTTCAAAGGCTTGAAGTTCAAAGCTTGAAAACTGCTCAAACTTGAGTAAGGTACAAATGAAATTGTTCTTAAAAATAGAAGCCAACTTCCCTTCCTTTCTTTCCTCTTTGTCTAGGTGAAGTAAAAAAGAGAAATTCAATTATTTGGTACAGCTTCTCCCAGAACGTATGTATTGTCAGTGTTCATCCACGTTTCCGTAATACAAACAAAATCTAAATCCCGAGCTCTGATAAACTCGTTTAGGATAAAAGACTTGTTTTTCAGAGAGCGTACATTTATCAAAGCCAACCTTATAGCTGATCTTTCAACGTCCATGGACTCCAGCGACTGTCTGCGACCAAATGGTACAGGGCGAAGATTCTGCGCGTCAATTCCATTCCGGTGGAAATGCCGTGCACGCCGAAAGCGACTCGCCACAGGCCCCTCCGGCACCACAGGCTGAATCCATCCAGACACCCCGCTCTCAGCACTCCAGCACAGTGCTCGACCGCCGCTCCAGCCCCACAACCGCACATCCACATGCCGCGGCACTCCCAGGGAAGAGACCAGGTATGCCTTTAGTTTGACCAGTCTTCCTCCTCGCTTTCCACGGCGACGCCGTCTTTTTGGCAAAGGGAACCAGGGATCAAGTGAGCCCTTACATGGCCACTGAACACAGACCCTTTGCAGTCACAGGGTCAGAAGCTCACGCCACACTGCTGTCAGAGCAGATTGGTCAATGAGCAGCCGCTTTCAAGGAGTCAAGGTGCTCGCAGTGTTGGGCTCTGTGGGTATTTGTGTGTATGTGTGTGTGTTATGTCATTTATATTTTGAAATTAGACAACTTGTTTACATAGTTGAAACATTTCTGATATTTTAATAGTATATAATTATCCATTGTTGAATTTAAACTGTCACCTTTTGTTTTTTAAATTGTGTAATTAAGACATCTTAATAATCCAACCATACTTAAATAGACATATTCTTTGCGACTGGAACTGAATTCCTCAATTCTCCCAACCTCAAACCCTGGCCTCCTAGGACCTCATAGTTCATCACTCTTCGTTAATGTCCCCCCCCCCCCTTTTTTTTTTGCCCCCTTCTTCATTGAAATGTTTTATTTATGTTGGGGGGGGGGAGGACACTTAAACCATCTCACAGCTGAAAATTACACGTGTAATCTCTCCCAGAGGAACTCCACAGAGAAATTGAAAAACAGTCAGTGAAGTGCAAAAAAACAGTGGTAAATCACTCTCTGCCACCTTATCTGGGCTGCTTTACAGTGTGTTCAAGACCGTTTTATTACGCCACTTAACAGGAACGCTGGAGGTGCCACAGGCTTGAGACTTACGTTACCTTGACATGATTTCTTTAGGATTCCAAAAAAAAAAAAGTGGCTTGATACACACTCATTTCAGTAGTGGATTTGTTTGAGTCAAAGTAACATTTAATTTGTTTTGCAAGTTGTTATGACCAACCCGCAAGTGTGTGCGGTGGCAGCGCTTGGTCAGAAGACTAAAGCAGAAATATTGTGTCCTTAATTAGCCTTCTCATTAAGGAAATGGTGATGATTGAATGGCCACCTCACTGAAGAAGAGTTGCTCACGTCTTTATATTTTGAGCAAAAATAAACGATATGTTATAGGGATATAATATATATTAGAAATAAATGTCTGCCTCAGACGCACAGCTGGTCCCTGCAAAAGATTGTAGTGACGTTTGGTTTTGAGGTTGGCGATGCTATTTTGAAGAGGAAAAGTGAAAATCCAAGGGAGACAAATATCCCAACAGCCGTCTGCATTTCAGTCACGGATATGAACGACCCCATTTTCTGGAAATAAAAAAGACGCCCTCCTTTTATTTCCACCCCACTTTTATACCGCATTAGGCAACACATTCGTGTTGCTGATCACACCTCACGAATGTGCAGGTCAAGTACAGCGGGTGTCTTATTTCCACATTTGAGCTGAATTTGACCCCAACTCGTATGTGTTGTATATCGTGACGGACGCTTTATCAGTAGGCTGTTTATAACGAGTACCGTTTAGTCCGCTGAGTAATACCTCAATGATATTGGGTGTGTGTTTATCAGCAGGTTTTGGTTTCCCCTTGTGGCCTGACATACAGTAGCATTTGAGAAGCGTTCAACGGAGCTGTCCAGTGGCAGGTGTCTAATCTGTTTGATCCACAGCCCCACGTTTCCCACACAAGTCTGCCCTTGCAGCAAATCTCTTGCCATTCAAACCGATATTTTTCTCCTCGCAGTTTATGTAAACTGATATCCCGTAAATGATCAGGCAAGTGGCATTTAATATAAAGAATTTAATAACACATTTTGAAATGTCGTCTGTTTATTCTCCAAATGCTCTAGTTCGCGCCAGTGCTCCAGTTTGGTCGTAAATATGTAGGGCCTATGCGTAAACTTCTGTTAGGCTATATTTTAGTGGTTAATCCAGCGCCATTAATATCGCATCGTTTGCTTTCTAAATATCCCGCCACTTAACATACTGCACAACAAAATAGAAGTGTTGCGTTACGTGACTTTACCTGTGATAAACCCAGGCTGCACAGATATAATTACAATAATAAAGGGATTATACGGGCCACATATGCCATATTTAACTTTCAATTCATTAGATCCTACCGTTCCCAAAAGTGTCGAAAACAAACAAGAAATCACGGTTTACTCTTGTTATTCATTAGTCTTATATTAGGACTATTTTCAGTCACCACTGAAAGTCTCCCTTAAGGCACCCAAGTACACACATACATGTCGTATTCTACTTTTAGAGTAAATATGCATAAATCGGCAGAGAAGCTGTTGCTGCAGGTTTGCTGTAGACGACAGAATGTTTTCTTATCATCTTCTACTGATATAGCAACACACACATAGTCTACTAATTATGCGTTAATTCGATTTTAGACGGTTGGGCGAAAATGTACTCGCCTTGTTCAGGTGTAAGCAGGGGCATTTAATAGTTAATTCAGTCAATTTAAATGAACCGTGAGTCGCGGCCCTCAGAGTTCATATATGGCCTTTATTTTTTTTTTATTTTTTTGGAAAGGACAAAAAAAAAATTAAAAAATTAATGGATAGAATAAGAATGCATGGTATTCAAATGCGGATTTTTCTGAATGGTAAATGGAAATCGGATTAATCTTTTTTTTTGCGTGGGAACGGTTTCACCCCTACTTAGTATTCTCACATTGTAGCAATCCCCACAATGAACCGACACGCCATTCAAGCGGAGTGGAAGGCAGGGACCAAGTTGTATAAAGTTGCAGAGAGCATCTCCCCTGCAGGCTACCAGGCCTCTGATGAAGGGTTGCGACAGCCCCTCAGACGGACGACGGCACGGGACACACCGAACAGATTTGAGTCACTGACCTCGCCAGACTGTCCCACGGCCGATTATCGGCCTGATGTGTCCCGGCCCTAAGGAACCGAGAGTGGTCATCCAGTCTGTTTGGTAGAGAGAGAGAGAGAGAGAGAGAGAGAGAGACAAGGAAAACAAACAAGCATGCAAATGAAAATTATCGCGGACGGAAAAATTATCAACCTCATTTTTATTTATCATGCAATGAATTGATTTATTGACTATCGCGACAGGCCTAGATGTGTGTGATAGCTTTAGACTTCCTGAAGTCCACAATGAGCTCTTTGGTCTTCTTGGTGTTGAGAGCCAGGTTGTTGTCAGTGCACCACGATGTTAGGTGCTGGACCTCCTCCCTGTAGGCCGTCTCATCGTGGTTGCTGATGAGACCAATCACTGTAGTGACGTCTGCAAACTTAACAATGGCGTTGGAGCGATGTACAGGTGTGCAGTCGTAGGTGAAGAGGGAGTAATGGAGAGGGCTCAGCACACATCCCTGTGGTACGCCGGTGTTGAGGGTGATGGTTGAGGAGGTGACTGAGGTCTGTTGGTTAGGAAGTCCAGAATCCAGTTACAGAGGGAGGTATTGATCCCCAGTTCACTGAGTTTGGTGATCAGTTTGGAGGGGATGATGGTGTTGAATGCTTGAACTAAAGTCAATGAACAGCATTCTCACATAGGTGTTGCTGTTGTCAAAGTGGGACAGGGCTGAGTGAAGCGCACAGCAGATGGCATCCTCCTCCTTCTCTTTTTTTGTGGGGGGGGGAAGGGAAAGGGGCCAGTGAGGGTGGTAAAAACAGAAATGTTCTTGAGATGGGCCAGGACCAGCCTCTCGAAGCACTTCATAATGATGGGGGTGAGTGCAACTGGACGGAAGTCATTAAGGTTTGTTGCAATGGAGTGTTTTGGCACCGGCACGATGGAGGTGGATTTAAAGCACGCGGGGACAGCTGCTTGGGCTAGTGACAGATTAAATATGTCAGTCCAAACCTCAGTCAGCTGCACAGCACAGGCCCTAAGTACGCGTTCGGGGATTCCATCAGGACCAGCCGTCTTACGTGCGTTAGTCCTGCTCAGTGCCGCACACACATTGGTGGTGGAGAGTGTGAGGGGCTGGGGATCTACAGAGACCACAGCCTTGATGGCCACCTCCTTGTTGTCCCTATCAAAGCGCCCATAGAAGTGGTTCAGCTCATCAGGCAAGGAGGTGTCGGTGACAGGGGTGGTGGAGTTAGTGGTTTTGTAATCTGTGATGGCCTGGATGCCTTGCCACATGCGTCGGGGGTCAGAGTTGTTCCTGAAGTGAACCTCAATCCTTAGCTTGTGGTTGTGCTTGGCCTTTTTGATGCCTCTTTTCAGGTTAGCCCTGGATGAGCTATAGGCTTGAGCATCACCTGATCTGAATGCGTAGTCTGGTGCCTTCAGCAGGAGTCTGACCTCACTGTTCATCCATGGCTTCTGATTAGGGAAAGTAGTAATCCGTTTGAGGGTGGTGACACTGTTGATGTTTGAGTTGATACAGTCCAGAATCTCACTTCATGTGATTGTAATAAATGAGAATTTACTCAGCCTTTTGGTTGCAGCACCATGTTTTCACGGTCTTTACACCACATTATCCAACCACTCAGCGACCTCGTGATTGTCGCTGTGTGTGTGTGTGTTTGTGCCTGCAGGTTTGTGTGTGCGTGCAGTATAGTGATTATTCTTTCTGTTCATCTCACAGCCTTTACATCCATGTCATTTCTCTCATGCAGTTCCATTGATTGTCCCCCCACCGCTCTGCCTGGCAGTGATTGGACACTTTTCTCCACTTGTCTGGTCCCCCCACTGTTCTTAGCAGCAGAAAGACACACTAACATATTTTTCTGAGCCGCTGCCAACTTCATCCTCAATTTGTCGGCATGGGATGTGCGATAACGGAGCGTTGTTATTGTAGCAGTTTGTGAATATGAAGATGAGTTTTTCGTAAAAAAAAAAGTAAATTGGACTCATTTAGTTTGGACCCAGATGGCTGCTAAAATGAGGGACATAAGCATGCAAAGTCTGTTAGGCAGATGACAATATGACCGCTTAGAGATAAAAATTGAACAAGGAACAAACACTGAAGGTCTGAGAGTGTGTGTCGGTGGGGTTTTTCATTAAACAAATGAGAGCCAAGTGAGCACATTTGGCAAAGGAAAACTGAGAAGGAGGGCAGGAGTTCCAGGAAGAGCAGAGAATAAGTCAAACGGAGAGAAACTGAGGCTACTGGTTCTACCCGTAGACTGTAATAATGGACGTAGCAACAGTGAAGTCACCCATTGGTTTGTGGCGGGCTGTTTTGAAGCCAGCAGTTTTCATTTTTGGCCGTCGCCATCTTGGTATTTTGGAGCCAGAAGTGACCATATTCAGGCTGTTCTCATGAACCATTTGTACACATAACGACGAAAAGTAAAGCACTGTAATTCGTATGTATTCCATGTATTTATTGCTGTCAGCACCACATTGACTGCTGCTGTATGAGAGCGCTGTGGACCGCGTAGGGAGGAGGTCGGGGGGGATGTTTGGGTCATAAAACAAAGCGCTTTCAAGCCAGGGAGCGGAGTTTGCTTCCCGTGGAAAACAAAAGACTTTCACCCAGGAAAAGTGTGTTCATTCCCCGGGAGTGTTTTAATCCAAACCATGCTCTATTTCCTAAAGGTAACTAGTGGTTTTGGTGCCTAAACTTAACTGTCGACGACGCATGACGCTCACTTTTTGTCGGCTAAACTCAACTGCCACGTGCCCTGAAAGGACCGACATCTGGCGGCGGCTCGCGGGGCCTTGTAGCCGGCTCACAGTCACCTTTTGTTGGCAAAAGTCAACTAGCAATGGCCCCTGAAACGAACGCACATCATGGTAACCGGTATCCGGCTGAAAGTAAATTTAAGTGTAAAGGCCGCTAAACGTTCGTTAAATATCATACAAATTTGTTCATGAGAATGCGTTGCCATGTTTGGACACAATGGCGGAGCTGGGGGAGGATGACGCGGCTACAGCTAGTGTTTATGGTTGCAATGGCGCTGCGCTGCTCTAAACGCTAAAGAGGGAGCGATTTTCAACACTTTCGAAGCGGGTCATCCAGTGGAGATTTCCATTGCATAAGAACCTTAAAGGATGGCTGTTCCACATTATTTTCACACACAAATTCCTGCTTTAACGGGACTACAGTACAAAAATTTAACTATGACTCCTCTGGAAGAGAACACTGGCCTAGAGGCCTACAGTTTCCTCTCGCTCAATGTGTGAACCATCCTGCTCATTGATCTTTTCCCGGAATAAAGGCCAACCACACACACGCACACACACACACGCACACACACACGCAACACACACACAGTGGCAGGAACATATAGAGCATGAATTATTAATATAGCCTATATGTGGTAAAAGTGGGTCACACTGATGTGCATCCCCCATTGGTATTAAAACATCTCACCAAAGGACTGCAGTTGAAAAAGAGCCAGTCGGCTAACGCTGGCACATTTTCAGAAATGTTGATGAATGTGCGTTTTCCTTATAAATAAATGAATGACATGAAGTGTACTCACTGTTAAGTGTACGCCTCCTTCAACAGCACAGTGACGGTCAGTCGGCACAGATTATAAGACAATAATAAACTCTATGTAGGAATGCACCATTTTCAATCTACAATTTCTGGTTCAAGGTATATTCTTATCCCCGGAGAGCAATTTGGTTAACAGCCAGCAGTCATACATAAACAACAAATACAACCAATAAATAAACAACACAACTAAATTATGTAATTTTTAATAAAGTCATTCAAAAATGACGATTATAAACAGGAAAGACAGGAGAGACTAATAACTGCAGCTCTAAAAATGGTTATGAACTAGTTAAAAACCAGTTTTTCAGACACAGAATGCACACTAACACACAGCTGCAGTGACGGACTGGGTTCAAAAAACGACCCTGGCAATAACCTAGCTTGGAAATTAGTAACTCTGCCCTCCGATTGAATCTTTCCACGCACCTCGCCGCAGTACAATCTTGACTATTTGTGGCTGCGTGCATAAGATAAATTATCAAAATAGGCAACATAGCATAAGTGGCCCTTCTGGCATTTGCCCAAATTCCAGATGGCCAGTCTGTCACTGATCAAAGCCACCAGACTCCTTTGACAAAAACAGTTATTTTACCTCCCAGAACACAGGAGTTGCTGCTCTACCGCTGCCTCCATCGCTGCCTCCATCGCTGCCTCCATCGCTGCCTCCATCACTGCCTCCATCACTGCCTCCATCACTGCCTCCATCGCTGCCTCCATCGCTGCCTCCATCGCTGCCTCCATCGCTGCCTCCATCGCTGCCTCCATCGCTGCCTCCATCGCTGCCTCCATCGCTGCCTCCATCACTGCCTCCATCGCTGCCTCCATCACTGCCTCCATCACTGCCTCCATCGCTGCCTCCATCAATGACTACGTTTACAAGCTGTCAATTTTCGGGTTATGGTCGGGTTAAGGTCACTATTCGGGTTTCTGAAACATTCGGAATAACCCCTTTACATGGTGAGCAGAGAGAGTTACTCCTGTATACGTGGCATTTGTAATCAAATGGCGATATCCCGACGTAAACAGCGAGGCACGGTTAGCGTCTGGACGTAGCCTATACGGACAACCTTAAGACGCAATAACTTTTGGGTCCCCTTCTTATAAATCTCACTATCTCGGTACTTTATGCCGTCAACAAAAGACATTATATTCATGGTTTTCACCACACTAATAAAGAAATTGGTTTCCTCCTCGCTCCAAAAGTGTGGTGCTGTGCTGCATCTCGCCATGTTTACATCTACTTCTTGTTTACTTCCGGTATACTGCGCGCAGGTTTTTTGCATTGACATATATATATATAACTATATTATTATAGTATATAATTATTATTATAACTATGTTTTCTGGCGCATACAAGAAGTTCCTCTACTCAAAAGACCAAGATTCCTTGCGAATAGAACATGCGCAGAACACAAATCAATGTTCCTTTTGATGGAGATATGCCTATACGTTTATATGACCAAAATGTCGGGTTAGAAAAGGGTAACCCAGGTAACATATTCGGTTTTAAAACCGGAATATGAGCATATTCGGGTTTTTGCCGGTGTTTACATGGCCGTGCGCGACCGGGTTTATTGCTAATATTCCGGTTTTGAACGGGTTATTGGCTGCATGTAAACGTAGTCACTGCCTCCATCGCTTAGTTTGTTAGTTTTGTTAGTTCCTAACCCTTTAAAACACCAAAGTTACACAACAAAACAAACTTCTCCAAACTGTGAGCATGCTGGCCGCCATCTACTGAAGCAAATACACTCAGTGCGTTTACATGGACAGCATTTTTTTTCCAAATAGCCTCTAATATTTCATATAATTAATAATACAAAATAAACACACACACAGACACCAGTCAGTCTGCATCCAAACAGCCCTAGATGACATTTCTGGCCTGTCTCCCGGTGTCTGCTGCTCAGCGGGGATCGTTGCAGATGGACTGACCGCATCTGGGGGGACATGTTTACATGGATTTTAAAAAAGCAATAAAAACAATGAAAAAATTGAAAAGAGACAAAAATGTCAAAAGGCGCCAAAAACTTTGAAAAAAAACAACAAAACAAAAAGTGTCCAATTGTTTTTTTAAAGGCGTCAAAAATGTTTAAAAAGAACTAAAACTTGGGAAATAGCCCTGTTTTGTATATTACGCCTTCGGCAGATCAGAACAACAATAATAATGTTTCATCCAAACATCCATATTTAGCCGGTTACCTCCAGGATCTGTGCTAAGCTAGGCTAGATGGAGCCGGTTACCTCCAGGATCTGTGCTAAGCTAGGTTAGATGGAGCCGGTTACCTCCAGAATCTGTGCTAAGCTAGGCTAGATGGAGCCGGTTACCTCCAGGATCTGTGCTAAGCTAGGCTAGATGGAGCCAGTTACCTCCAGGATCTGTGCTAAGCTAGGGTAGATGGAGCCGTTACCTCCAGGATCTGTGCTAAGCTAGGCTAGATGGAGCCGGTTACCTCCAGGATCTGTGCTAAGCTAGGCTAGGCTAGCGGTGGGGGCGTCAGTTAGGACACGCACGGAGATGAGAAGGGTATGTATGGACTTATCTAACTCTGGGGGATACGGGGAATAATACGGGGACAAAGTCCAAATAGGTCAGCGTGCTCCTTTTAGGTAACATTTTCAATGCAGGACATTTACTTGTAGCAGAATATTTGTACAGTGTGGTACTTTTACGATTTTAAAGATCGGAATACTTCTTCCACCACTGATCAGCAGTCATTGTGGTCCAGTGAAAAATACGTTGAATGCTTACGAATTCCAGTGCCCTACTTTTCTTAGCTGTATGTACGAATGGTTCATGAGAACAGCCTGAGGTGTAGGCAGACCTTACTCCACAGCGCTGTGGAGACACAGTCGGCAATGCGAGACTTTGGTAAATCAGACCCCGCAAGAGCTGAGAGTGCTGAAAGTGTCCAGATAATGAGCGGAGGGTCCTTAAAGAAGCCCATTAGCCCTAATAAGCTGCAGTTCCTAGCAACCCAGGGGAGAGGCTGGAGGAGCTTATACAGTACTCAGCACACACATGCATGCACACACACACACACACACACACACACACACACACACACACACACACACACACACACACACACACACACACACACACACACACACACACACACACACACACACACACATCTTTACTCTCACCATCCATTTTCACTCCTAGCTCCTATTGATTTGCATAGAACAAACACACACGTAAATGCACACACAAGTACACACACTCTCTTGTTGTCCCCAGTTTTCTGCCTCTGGGAGATGGTTGTTTGGTCCCTGGTGTCTGTGGTGACAGTTATTGATTAAGGGACGATGGCGGCTCCAGTTTGATCTCTCAGCCAGAAGGACTCATTACTCCACCGCTGCTCTTATTCAAGCTAATGTGAGGAGAGGATAGGGTCTTTTTTTGTGCCTTTTTTGGACCATTTCAATGAAGAAACACAATCACAATAATCAAAACAAAAAAAAAAAAAAAAAAAAAAAAAAAAAAAAAAAAAAAAAAAAAAAAAAAAAAAAAAAAAACCTTCCCCCCTTCAGTGTCACTCAGTTCCCTATTTCAGATCAGTTATTGTTTAATTTAAGTGCATCTTTGGTCCCTTTTTCCTGCGTGTTTTTAATGTTACTGACAGCTGACATCCACACATGTAACTGATTACTTTTGGATTTTTTAGATCCGTACAATAACAAGCATACTGCAATATCTGTAGCAGAATTTCCCCTGAATCCTCCAGGGATCCGTACCGTACGGAAACATATAGATATTTGGTTTGTTGTGATATGTCTCATGTCCTCTGGTATGTTGCGTTCATGGTTTTTGTTTTGCCCCCTACTGCAAATCAAATTTCCCCCTCGAGGGACAATAAAGGTCTGAACGGAAGGGCCTTTCTTCCAAACCAAGGCTGACATTTTGCTTACCAAAAAGCACTTTCAAGAAGACATTGTTTTCACATGTAAATAGTCTAAGATACAACACAAACTAAACCAATTCTCAATAATTCTCTTTACATTGATTTAAACAAATACCTTTAAAAGATGTAGTAGTTTACACACACTGTCCTTCTGCCCTAGATACTCACTAGAGCACCAAACGTGGATTAATCCGCCACTGAAAATAGTCCTCAACAAATGAAGTCATTACTCTTGTTTAATTAATTTGCTAAAAAAAATGTTTCAGGAAAGATGTTTCATTGAGCTACATTTTTCTCTTTGCAAAATGAACCAAAACACTGACAACAAGGAAGATCTTGGGCAGATAATGAGAATAAATATGAAACCATTGAATTGAAACCAAACTGAAATTACTATGCTTGTTAATAAGATATTTTGTCATTATAGATCTACAAAGGAAACCATAAAGTGCTTCTTTGGAAGGATAGGAAAAACAAGACTCAATGGAAATGACTCTTCCAGACCATAAAGAATTCATACACACTTACTGATTGGTTTGTAATACTGATTGATTACTGTGTGACAGACAGATTGGAGATGACACTTTTGGATGAATGTGGTAATCATGTAGACGACAACATGTGTTTCGATCATAGTGGCAAAGAAAAAGATAATTTTCTATTAAAATGTTGCTCCGAATCTGTGACGGTCTTTGAGGCAGAAATGTGGAACTTAGTCTAACGCACAATTTTCAATCATTTCATCCAATATGAGCCCCCCTCCATGAAACAAATTATAAATGTTATCAGTGATTCCTCTGCAGTTGTAATTTCTGTTTTCATTGGCAGTACATTCTCTCTTTTCGTCTCTCAATGCTTTCTGCCGCATCCTCGAATATAACTGGGGCGGCTGGTTAACAGATTTGCAGGCAGCTTTTGTACGCGCCAAACAGCCATTGAGATGAGGCTTGATGATTGCTTTTGTTTAAGGGACTGCTTTCCTTTCTGCCATTTAAGTCACAGAATAGATTGTGCCTCCTCCACCATCAAGAAGCAGAAGAAAAGCAATTTCACACCAAAAAGTAGATGGGACTGGGAGGGAACGACTTTATTAGGTGATGCCCTGCTAATACAGCACACACAAAAAGCACATTTTCTTCTGTTTCACCCAATCGCTGCTCTGGAATTGATAAGACAAACAACACTGCAGACCTCGACTTGGATATCCCAGAAACCTTTAGGGTTGCAGAGGGATGAGCTGTGACATTTGTGTAAGTGTGGGTTTTGTGACCAATGCCATTGTGGAGTGTGATCCGAGACACAGATGTGTGTCTTATCTGCGGTGAGATGTGGCCGAATGGAGGCTCTGAGGAGCGCTCAAGCTCACACACAAAGGGAGAAGGGTTTTTATCACTTTGATCGTTATTGAAGCCTCTTTTTTCATTTGTTTGCTGTTTACCTCAGCATCGTTAAAGGGGAGGGGGAAGAGGCCAGAGTGGGCTATTGTCGGAGGCTCAATGTGCCAATAACAATTATTGTGTATGTGTTATGACTGCTTTTCACAGAAAGGTTAAAGAAGAGCTTCATGATTGGAGGGACAATGGCTCAAGAATCTCATTAGGTTGCAGTCTCCAAAGCCAGGAAGCCCGTCAGTAAACATCCTACTGAGGCCACGTCCACACTAAGCCGGCTGAAGTAGAAATGTTTCCCCTCGCTTTTGATCCTCCATCAACAATAAGCCAGCAGTTACCCCAAATAGATTCTTTTTTAAATGCCTGATTCCAAACCGCGTTATGCATATTACAAACTGTTGAGTCTTATTTTTATCCCTGGTTTTTCCATCTAGTGTTCTATCCAAAGTGCTTTCACACCTCATTTTCAGATGTTTTGGTTTCCATCCCTATCCTTGAGAAATTCTTAGTTGATGCTTATACGATTTTGTCGACTAATCAATTAGTTGATTCAATCGACAGATCTGTAAAATGACTGGTTAACAATGGTCAGCCATCGGGCAGAAATAATAATGTAAATTAGCATCCCTAGTTCAAACCCCGCCTGCAGTGTAAAGTAGGCTTGGTTGTCAGAATGTCTAATTGGGAAGGTACAAAAAATGTAGGAGGCACACCCTCTTCGACAATTCTGATTTTGGTAAGAGGCTTTCCGAAGCGGTTGGATGACTGGACGAGCACTTTGTTTGACGCCTGCTGAGACCTGTATGGAGGTGATTGTATGGAGAGTGTTGCTGAATAAGGACCTGTTTTCAGTTTTCTGTCAGTGGACAAATAAAGGTCAGAAAAATGCTTCAAAATGTAAGCGCGGCAGTTACATTCGTTTTTTGTTTAATTCAATCTGAAGGTTGTTTTTATGAAATTTAGATGCAAATGTGTGTTTCTGTTCATTTCAAATAAGTAGGGCTGGGTACCGTTCAAAACATTTTTATACCGATACCAACACCTTCACTTCGATACCAGTTCCTAAACAATACTTTTTTTCGATACCAATTTTATAAAACAAAAAGAAATTACAACATTATGGCACAAATCTTTTTATTTATTTTTACGTTAGACAGCCAATCACAAACATTAGATCTTGGTAGAAGGATGCTGCGAGCTTATTGGTTCACTAACGCTGATGAGATTTACTCCTTATGGATTGAAATTGGGTATTGAATGACGAGGCATTTTTCAATACTTCGGAGGCAATTCAGTCAGTGCCTAAAAGGTATTGAATTCGGTACCCAGCCCTACAAATAAGTAGTCCTGCAGGCACAGATGTGGAGAGAGAGTAGCTTCAGGTAATGTGTTTGTTGGCACAGGGTTTTCTGCAGTGGCTCACTGGCTTCACACCTTTCTACTGTAAAACCATTTCACCTGAATAACGAACACTCTGCTTTGATAAATTGTCTTTGTAAAAACTAGGCGTTATTAGTAGCCTGGGTAAACCCTGATGAACTTCCGGCAAATTTGAGATTTGCTCTGCAAGTCAGTCTGGCAAAGAGCCCATTCAAATCCTTTTCCAATGTCCCCAGAATCGAGGCACCAATCACAACCGCTGAGGCGGGCTTTACACCAATCACAACCGTTGAGGCGGGCTTTACACGACGACGATAGCACAGCGACGGCGAGCAGCTTTTTGTTCACATTCAACATGAAGGCTACTGAAGCTGGTCAGTCAGTCTGACATATGCCGATTTCATGCTGGTCAACGCTACAATTACCTGACAACAGAAGTCATACGAGTTACAGTTCTCAAGGACGCACGCACACACGGACGCGACAGCACGGTCTATTTTTTCCTTTCTCTCAACTTTTCCGCCGTGTGTGCGTCTCCGCGCTATTCTCACACATGTAGGAAACCTGGTGAATGAACCTGCAACATGTCAGCTGTTTGGACATTCTTCAGCGTGTGAGCAGAAGATAACAAGTTTGCAATATGCAACACCTGCAAGGAGAAAGTAGGGCGTGGAGGGACGACACCAAAAAACAAAATCACATTTTGTTAGTTGGATATTGGATGTGAAAAGCGTCACCCGGATCGTTGGTCTGATTGGTTGAAGGTCTATCCAATGCGCCCAGAGGCATTTGAGCGGCGTCCGTTGGTGACGCCCCTTTGGAAATGAACTGTCAATGAACAGCGCTGTGGAGGAAGGTCTAGGAGACTAGGCTAGCCCTGAATGTTTACAACATGTGGCCCCAGGGACGGGCATTGGAGCGATACGTTGCATTGGATACTTGTTGTTCAATTCTCTGTGTATTCTGTATTTGTCCCTATCAAATTAGAGAGCCCAAGGTGACTATTCAAGATATTAAATGTACAGTAGTTTGTGCAGGAGGTTGGGGTTGATGGTTAGGTAGGTAGCAAACATTCAGCTCCCAATAAGATCTAGATAGATGAAGAGAAATTCTTTCCCAAAAATGTCCTTCCTCTCCTCTTGTACTCTCTCACTCTCTCATTACTTCTTCATGGAAACATCTTTGTAAGGTTTGCCTTAAAAGACTTGTCAGTGCCACTGGCGATGCTTTAACTCTCTCTGTGAGCTCGACTTCATCACGGGAGGCTGTCCTCGCTTCACATCTCTCCGGGTCTTATGCGCTTTTGTGTATGAAATGCCATCTGTCATTGTATATCCATACACTGGAGTCCCAGTGTCTTGTGCAACCAACACACACGTTGTAAAGCTCTGGACACACGGCTGCATCTGTTGTTGTCATGACCTCGTGCATGCGGCTTGCGAACGCCTTCGAAAACTCAAGCACGGTCTGACGGAGAATGAGTAATGAGAACCCACCAAGCCTTTAGTTAATTAATTGTCATTCATCTGCTTCTGAGGGAAATAAGTGTTAAGTTACTCGCCACGAGAGCGACGAGAAATTACCGAGGGAGCGAGAGTGACGGGGCAGATAAAATGAGGAGAGAAGACGAGAAGGATTGGCCTATTACGCTCCATTTAGACTCTTCTCAATTTGAAGGAAGTCCGCTGTGTGTTGGCCTCTTTACGCCGTCTCATCTACAGAGACATGAGCAATGTGTGAAGAAGGCGAGGGAGGGAGGGGAGGGCCGGGTGGAGGGATGACAGCATTCATCTTGATGAGTCAGGGAGGCGAAGGGAGAACAAGGCGAGGCAGAGGCCTATTTGGGTGGAGTCTGAAAGCAAGAAGAGAGTGGTATTTGTACAACGTGTAGTTTGGGCTAAACAATGTGGCAAAATCGTTGGTCCGGAAATTAAACGGTCTTTACCCGGCCAGGTCCAGAGTATGAAGTCTGAGTAATGAGTCGGCGTTTCTATCAGGAGGCTGGCACGAAAGAAGACAAACATCCTAGGAAATTATGACAGAAATTATTTATTTCATGCCTTGCACCAAGCGGCAAAAAGGAAATTAAACCTATGTCGTTTCAAAAGTTCTACAGCCGTAAACCACGGAAAGTCTTCCACGAGACTTCTCCTCAAAACTAATGTAATAGTATTTATGGCCTTCAGATAGGAACATCAGATGCTTTTCATTCTCACTTCCTCTCCGATCGACTACATGCATTATAAAACAGTTTTTAAAAGTGAGCAAACAGTGGTGCTCATATTTAAAGTATTTCCGTTGAGATATTACAAAACTTTGGAAACGCTCAGACCAGATTAAAAAACTGGAATGATTAGCGTCTCCGTGTATGTTCCTACAGTGCATTCAGTTACAACATTAAACACAGTGGGACAGATTTCGGGGACTGGAAGAGATAGAGGAGAGTATTAGAGTGGCAGACGGAGCGTGTTCGGCCCAGAGACCCTTTCTCCCTCTCAGCCAAATCCCTCTCTGTGCCTCGGAGGAGTCACGTGGATCATTCAGAGCCAGCTGAAATATTACCAGGCCTTGACATTTATCGAAAAAGAGAACGAGCTCAATTGGTGCATTTAATTAAACCTGTGAGACTGTATTTGTGTGTAACTGATATCCTCAAAGGGGGGCCAATGGGTTATGTGATATATTATGAATATATTACAGAGTAGTCTCTCATTACCAAACCTATCTCCCCAGCGCTGTGGAGGAAGGTCTGGCTACACCACAGATACATTCTGGGACAGGAGCAAAAATCGCTCTGGGTTGTTTGCATTTCTTTTAACCAATTTCCAAGCTCCAGACGCAGTGATGTGTACAATATTAAATTAATACAATATTAAATGAAGTTAACTTTTGACACAACACAGTACCGTGAGCTATTTAAATGAGCTGATACATGGTTAAACCTCATTGGCTCTTACCAGTGTATCTCCGTGTGTACTTCGTCCACAGCAATCCCACCAATCAGTCCCCAAACCTCCCAGTTAGAGAGGAAATGACCTAAACATATTCTTAGTAAATCTTTACAATCATTCCCTGAAAGAACCAAGCAGACCTGTCTTGTTGCATGATCCAAAGTTTCTTCAAAACGTCCCATTTTCAGGGTGTAGCTCGCTAGCTCGAAGGTTGTTGTTGTTTCCCGAAGAGAACGGAGTTTAGAGAACGGCGACACACAGAGAGGGCAACATGAGGGACATTGCGCCGGATGTCAGGCCATTATCCTGGTAATGCACTTCCGTTGATTACAGAGTAATAGTCTGGTTTATTTTTTACAATAATGTGAAAAGAGACAATTATATTTGTTAATCACAATTATCTCTGAGACAATTAATTGTGCAGCAAAATATGGAATTGTGACAGCTCTAAGCACCAGCCTAATCATTAATCTGAGTTCAAACTGTTTAAGATCGAGATAGAGAGGCTTCAGGGTCCAGACTCAAACCATGACCATGTCAGAGGGCCTGAGGGGGCAATGAGGCAGACGACTCGCCACTCGCTGCTCATTAAACAGCACGGAATAGATTAGATAACATGGCTCGGCTCAGGCTGTCACTCACTGCACCAGGTGTTTGTGCGTGTGTTTGTTTTTCGGAGAACTCTGCAGCTCACATATGGACATGGTCCATGGCTGCGTGCCCATTTTGTTAAGAGTGCAATGTGTCCGAAGGCGCTGACCGCAGACCTTGTTTGTCACAGCTCATGTAACACTAAGGACACAGGAGACCCTCCCATCTGTCGCTCATGTCCTCTTCTTACTCTACACCCATGAAGCCACCTTCAATATAGTTCACCAGTGTGGTGCTAAAATGATTCACGGAAAAATAATCTACATCAAATTAGATAATGGATGAATCATCAGGAAAAAAAATGCGCAGCATATTCCCTGGTTTGATTTGTGGCTTTTATATGTTTTATATCATTGTACACTGAAGATATTTGGGTTTTTGACTGTTGGTCAGATATAAGAAGACATTTGAAGATGTAATTTTGAGATTGTTATACATTGCAGGATTTATTGATGAATAATAAAATCATAATATGACTCAGACAGGGCTTTATTGATCACCAGCCAACATGGCTAGTAGATTTTCAAAGTTACCAGCCCATCAGATTTTCCAATAGCCACGTTTTTTTGTCCCCTTGTCTCGGCAGCCTTTCCACTTTTGCTCTTCTGGTTTCTTATCTCCCGAAACACGTTTATTTAGTTTTTTTTCCTAACTGACTAACTTTAATTCCAGCTCCTCTGGTTTGTTTTTGCGCCGTTCCGTTCGTCTTCTCCGTTTCGCCGTAGCTCCTAATCGACACCACACACAGTGGTTGCATGAAACGTTACGACATGGTGTTGCGAGATAAAGATTACGTTTTCCAAGCCAAACAACCACACAAATTTCTTACTAATCTGGCAACATTTCTGCATTGTTTCTGCAGCCGGCCGATTCAAACAGACGCAGTGTTATTTGCTTCATTTATCCCTGGCCAAATTGGCTAGTAACTTTACAATGTCATTTATTTTTACCTGCTTTTGGCAGGTGTTAATTTAAAGCCCTGGACTCAGATACTTGTGATATAATACAATAAATATAATCAAGAGACTAATCAATGAAGATTATAATCTGTACTGCAGCGATTATTCGATTAGTTGCCAACTATTTTCCATCTATATATCAACAGTATCTGTTGCTACTCTGCCTGGCACGTAATATGATCACGGGAAACGTAATAACAATAAAAGCAGCAACAGATAACAAAAAACATCCTAATCGACTGAGAGAATGATGCCCCAAAGGACAGGCTTACAAAAAACTTGCTATTAAAATCCTACTTGAGATTTTGAGACAGATAAATAAATTGTGACAGATAAATAAATCCAATAATGAACGGTGGCCGAACAGCAAACGGTCATATGAATCTGTAGGGGTTTTGAAAAGGAGTCCAGGCTTGAGGGGCTCTCGATCAAAAAAAGCTCATGCATGGATCATTTTGGAAGGCAATGGCAAACAGTGTATATCAATACATATAATATAATATAATATGTCAAACTCAACTTCACTAAGGGCCAAACTGGGCCAGACATTAATAGTTTGACATGATTTTATTTCATCCAAAAAGTCAAATACCTCTGACTGTATTACTGTCTCTTTTTTGACATTTGTCGTAATTTTTGTTGCTTCTATTTGACGTTTTCATTGCTTTTTAAGAAATGGTTGCCTTTTCTAACATTTTCGTTTTTGCTTTTCTGTTGACATAAAGCCCTACAAAAGTCAGTAAAAAAAGTTCCTTAGCCATTATAGAATTTAATTTAAGAAACAATTCAAGCAAAACAAAGATTAAATTTTTAAAAGCAGGCTACCACACAGCCGATTCACAGCCTGAATATGAAATTTCTCTGCTTCTGGGGGAATTTCTGAGTCTCAAAGTCGGTAAATCTGCCAAAATCTGCTTTGAGTGTCACGTAATCGCAGTTTGAAAAACAGTTTCCCGTCTTTTTGGTTTGGCGCACAACTTGGCGTGCCAAAATGTATTGTGAACCTAAATGGATAAGCGGGCCAGATAAAAATTTGGAACACGTGTGTATTGTCATTTAGTTTGTTGGATTCATGAGACTTGCAACATGCCAGACTGCAGTGATCAAAAAGATGTGTGGGACTGGAGGATTGTTGTGGGCCAGAACGGTGGAGTGCTCTAGCCTTTTCCTAGTGCCTTAAAAAAGCCACTCAAGTGTAACGGAGACCTTAAACAGCCCCAAGAGTGTGTGTGAGTGTCTTTCTGTGTTAGCTCATCTGTGATGGACTGGCAGCATATCCACAGCGTCCGCCTGCATTCAGTGTCTGATGGGATAAGCTCCAGCCCCCATGACCGTGCATGTGAATAACTGGGTAAAGACGATCTGTAACCAAAATATATTCCATTCAATGGTATCAAATGCTCCATCTCTAAAGCGTTATCTCAAAACGTTATTTCAAAGAATGTCAATCTGTAGCTACCTTTCTGAATTTATTTTGTCATGTAATGGCCTTGAGAAGTCCTCAAATATTCTTCGCAGTCCCGGTGACTCTGCCTCCTCTTCTGAACCCACTCCAGTCTAATCTTTTGAGCGTTCGGCAGCCCGGCTGAATTTTTGAACCTCTCAACTCCCAGAAATGACATTAGCAGAGAAATCTCTCCCAAATGTGGATCAGTGTTTCCCAAAAAGCCCAAGATGATGTCCTCAAATGTCTTGTTTTGTCCACAACTCAAAGATAGTTTAATGTCACAGAGGAGGAGAGAAGAAACTAGAACATATTCACATTTAAGAAGCTGGAATCAGAGATTTCTGACTTTTTTTTTTCATTAAAAATGACTCAAACCTATAAATCGGTTATCAAAATAGTTGCCGATTAGTTTCATAGTCGACAACTAATCGATTCTTTGCAGCTCTAATTGTTGTAACTGTATATCACAGCTATGAATCAATCAGATTGCTTGATTTATGCTACCCGTTTTATAATCTAATAGTACTACAGTAAGATGGCGCTCTATGAACGCAGTCTTCTGCCAAGACCAATGGTGCATTCACATGCCCCTCAGATGGTTCCATTTTCCCAAGTTGGGAAGTTGTTCTTCCAACTTTGGTGTGTTGCTTTAGGTCGTCATGTGGAAACAACATGGACGCTACAAAGATGTGTGTTATTTCATTGCCCAGAGCGTTTAAACATGTTGAAGCTGTTTTAGTTTAGTATTTGCGTGACAACATAGAGCAAACAAAATGTTTTAGCTGAGCCATGAAATATAATCAAGTAACTCATGTTTAAAATATAATGAGTTCTCCATTGGCCCATGCAGCGGTGGAAGAAGTATTCAGATCCTTTACTTCAGTAAAAATACTAATACCCAACTGTACAAATACTCTGTTACGACTAAAAGTCCTGCATTGAAAATGTGACTTAAGTAAAAGTCTGTAAGTATCATCAGGAAAATGTACTTAAAGTATTAAAAGTAAAAGTACTCGATGCAGAAAAATCCTCCCATTTTAGAAACTGGAAACGATAAAAACAGTTCTGTCAATCTAATAAGTGTTAAATCGTCTAATTTTAGCTGCAGCTTGTAGGCCGTTATATTGTTGGGTAGTTTAATTTATGATAACACATTGTATTTTATAAACTACATGTGTGTTTTGTGCAAAATAATTATTTGTAAAGTAACTAGTCACTCTGAAATGTAGCGGAGTAGAATTAGAAAGTGGCATGAAAAGAAAAGACTGCAGTTTTCCTGTAATCCTGCTGACAGACAAACCAACACATACACCAACAAACATAATCTCCTTGGCAGAGGTAATAAATATAAAGTCTTTTATGATTAAGTTTTTATGTTTTTAAAGTTTGATGCAACCTTGGATATTCAGTTGAGCAAGCATATGCTTTTAAAGGAGTTGGCTGCAATGTAATATACATGTTCACTATCTATTTCTCTGTCTCAGGGGAAGGAGAAGTAGTCACAGTTATATGGTATGAATTTTTAATGCTCTGTTTCTCTACTTGTCCTCTGGCTAAACAGCTCAGCAGAGCTTAACAGTCTAGTTTGACACAGGATTTACTTTATTAGACTGAATGAATAATTACCCAAATGTATCTGCTAACCTGATGTGTGACTCATTTAACATTGTGTTCGTGCTCTGGTTGGTTGGGTAACATTTTATTGAATATTTAGTCCAGACACTGCAGATGCCCATGTGGGATTAAGTCAACCTGCACTTTGATTTTAGCTTTGATTAATTGTTATTAACAGTATTATTAACAGAATGATATTTAAAACAAGTGTTTTTTCTTTAGCGGTTAAAGAAGCAGGCTTGTGACCGGGAGGTCGCCGGTTCCATCCCCAGACCGACTGGGGAAAGTGAAAGAGCAGCGCTTGTCCCTCCCTCATTACCCCCACTGAGGTGCCCTTGAGCAAGGCCCTTAACCCAAACCAGTGGAGCTGCTCAGTGGCCAGCAGATCAGACTGTGGCTGTACTGGGCAGCTTCCAGGTATGAATGTGGAACTGTGTGAATGTGACAGGTCGTCGTTGCAAATGAGAAATTGTTCTCAATCGACTTACCTGGATAAATAAAAGGTTACAAAATATATACATTTATTGGGGAAAACCAAACTATTCCACGTATAATCAGACATTCATCACCCCTATATAACCTGAATGGAACGATCCTTTTGTATTTTTACCCATTTTCAGAAACTGCAACGATTCTAACGTGAGATTGGCAGTCGAATCCGACTCAATGTCAAACTTGATTTCACTAAGGGCCACACTGGAAAAAGAGAGACACATCAAGGGCCAGACATGTACTTGACGTGCTTTTATTACCTTTTTTTTTTTTTGGTTTGGCACAAAAGTAGCCAAAAAAATGTCCAAGCAAGCACCAAAAACGTCAAAAATAGCAGCAAAATTCTTGAAAAACGCAACAAAAACATCTGAAAAAGGGACAAAAAACTGGGCAGGCCAAAATTTATTGTGAACCTATTATGGATCAACTTTTATTTAGATATTTGTTATTTTGTAGATTATTTGTATCGGTGTTGTATTTTACATAGCCGATAAAGTTAATTAATTAAAAAGTGTTCTACATTGGCTCCGCTACAGCTCTATAAGCAGTCTGCAACACTTGCAATCAAACTGTTAGCATGTTACACCTTCAGGAAGCTATTTAGGTTTTTTCTTTTCTTTTTTTTTCACTGTGTATTATGTTTAAAGTTAGTTTTATTAAATAATTGCAACAAACTTGTTTGTTGGAGTTTATAAAATTCCCAAATGTTAATTATAACCAGAAGATTAAAATTTTTATGGTAAATGCATATCTGTTCCAAATATCGGTTATCGGTTTTATTAATTACTAATTAGTGGTATCGACCCTGAAAAAAACAGTATCGGTCGACCCCTAGAACCTATATTGATATGCGGGCCGGATCAAAATTCACGAGGGGCCAGGTTCGGCCCACGGGCCTTGAGTTTGACACATGTGCCTTAGATCAACTAGTTAACTATTCGTGTCACCCCTACAAGATATACGTATGAATATAAATATATCCAAGACACATACTATAATCATGCCATGCACCTGCTGAATTAAGGTACTGGCACCTTTTTTGGTCCAATTCAGTGTGATGACCCCCCCAACTCTGGGTAACTCAATGGTATTTTTCCCCTGGTAGCTGTTTAGTAGGCAGTCTGATTGGCAGAGGTGTGTCAGGAAGATGAGAACACACCTCACTCCACTCCTCCTGATTGCCCTCACGGTTGTTAGTCTTTTTAAATGAGCTGATACATGGTTAAACCTCATTAGCTCTTACCAGTGTATCACCGTCTGTACTTCGTCCACAGCAATCCCACCAATCCATCCCAAAATGTCCCAGTTAGACAGGAAATGCCTTAAACATATCATTTGTAAATCTTAAAGGAATACGTCACCGTGTGTTGAAATAGTTCTTATCACGGTCTCCCCTGGCTGTAGATAGGTGGGCCAACGCATTTTTTGTCTCAGTGCAAGTAATTAGGTTGTTTTTTGTCTTTAGTTGGCTCACTTTTACTCACAACATGCTAACCGGCAACATAGGATTCCATTCACCATGCTAAGCTAACTAGCAGCGGCGCTGCCGGTGTTGCACCAGACTTAAACAATGCGTGCACAAAAAATGCGTTGGCCCACCTATCTACAGCTAAGGGAGACCGTGATAAGCCCTATTTAAACAAACGGTGGCGTATCCCTTTAACAATCAGACCCGCAGCACTGTGGAGGAAGGTCTGGCAATGCGAGACTGTCCACAGTGTTGTCGGTACATGCCCTCAGTTCATATTTAGCTTTTTCAAGTTGAGAGAAAAACTCAGAACTGTCTCCACAAGATGAATTTGAGCACCTCTTATGTCAATACGTGTCAGGCTGAGATGAATGGCGTCGTCCATTGTCCGCTTCACATGTACTCCCGCTCTGATGTGGACTGAATAGACGTGTGCCAGGGGTTTACTCCAGCACTGTGTATTTCGGTGGGGGGCATCCATCCACAGCTGTTCTGACTGAAAAAAAAACTACAACCCATTATTCTTGTCTTCGTTGCTCCGCTTGAGTTCACGGATGATTTATGTCTTTTTGTATTGAAAGCACTCTCCCGGCCATCACTGACTGACCGCAGAGTGGCGATGTAATTCAGGTTGTCGCTCCTGGGAGGTTCATTGATCCCTCCATGTCTGCTCCAGCTGGGACTGATGCGCTGTGGAAGAAAATGTGCGTGTTGCGTGCCCGCTCCAGTGGCGGCGTACTTATTTTTTCCCCCCGAATGATAATACCTGAGTGAAAAATCATTCTGCTCAAGCAGGATGACCACAGGGTGGTGGGACGTCTCGCAGCTCCACTTACTGACTTCTTTTAGGGCTGGGTGACAAATTCAACTGAACATGTAGTAGCTTTTAACTTTTAAAGGGCTCATATTATGCTCATTTTCAGGCTCCTAATTGTATTTAGAGGTTGTACCAGAATTTTACATGGTTTAATTTTCAAAAAACACCAAATTTGTGTTGTACTGCACATTGCTGCAGCTCCTCTTTTCACCCTGTGTGTTGAGCTCTGTGTTTTAGCTACAGAGTGAGACATCTCACTTCTATTCCATCTTTGTTGGGAGTTGTACATGCGCAGTAGCTAGATAAGGACTACTAGCCAGTCAGAAGCAGAGTATGAGGGCGTGCCCTGACAGTACCTAGGTAAGGACTACTAGCCAGTCAGAAGCAGAGTATGAGGGCGTGCCCTGACAGTACCTAGGTAAGGACTACTAGCCAGTCAGAAGCAGAGTATGAGGGGCCTGACAGTACCTAGGTAAGGACTACCAGAGGAGTGAGCCTAGTACATATTACTAGCCACACAAAGAGGCTGACAGTACATAGGTAAGGACTACTAGCCAGTCAGAAGCAGAGTATGAGGGCGGCCCTGACAGTACCTAGGTAAGGACTACTAGCCAGTCAGAAGCAGAGTATGAGGGCGGCCCTGACAGTACCTAGGTAAGGACTACTAGCCAGTCAGAAGCAGAGTATGAGGGCGGCCCTGACAGTACCTAGGTAAGACTACTAGCCAGTCAGAAGCAGAGTAGCTGCCCAGTACATAGGTAAGGACTACTAGCCAGTCAGAGCAGAGTATGAGGGCGGCCCTGACAGTACAGAGGTAAGGGACTACTAGCCAGTCAGAAGCAGAGTATGAGGGCGTCATGCTAGCAGCGAGGCGAGCATTATAACGTGTGTTACAAAGTGACCACGTCTGTCTCTGAAGTAAAGGCTGGACTACAATAGAGCTGTTTGGAGCAGTTTGTGAACAGTGTTTTCTGTTGGAGATGGTAAGTCCCTTTGGGGAGACTTTGGGCTTTTTCACTTTGTAAACCTATAATGTGCACAAAAAAGATATATAACAAAATAAAGGAAAGGCAAAAAGCGTAATATGAGCACTTTAACATGGCGCCGTGTCACCGGCACAGCGTTATGTTATCTGAAACAAAAGTTTCAGTTAACTCCAGAGTGTTGGAAGAAATAAGTCTTTTAATCCGATGATTCACTTTCTATAAATATGTTGGAGAGCTTCTGTGTGTTTCACTGTGGTTCCTGATTTATTTTCATGAATACTTGTATTTAAAAACAGTTTATGATATTTTTAATGATGAGCATGGTGGGCTGTCATGCTGATTTGAGCACGTTCTAAATGTCCAGTTGACCAATCAGATTGCCTGGTCGGATCTACTTGTTGTCTAATTTTGCACATTTTCACTCAATCTGCTCCGGTTTTCAGTTCAAGAGTTAAACTGTTGAAATCACTGTGAGGCACAGTACACGATTTGGATAATTTCATGGTATCAGTGAGGTACTTGTGCATCCTAAATGGTTTGAGGTATCCTAAAATTAACTGTAAGAGGTCCCTTACCTTTCTGTATGACCCTTCCTTATTTTAATGCTAATTTTTTGCTTCCAAAATGGTAACCAGCAGTGGCCCAGCTTTATACTAGTGAAATATTTTGCGTGGCTGCAGAGGGGGGTGAGTGGATATTACTGTGGAGATCCTTTTAATATAACATGTTAGCCAGCCAGGCCTGTTGAAGGAGTGGGCAGGTGGTAAAAGCAGTGTGATTTGAACAATAACCAAACGTGAAGAGATGCAGCTTGCTGCTGAACAATGGCCGGGGGATTTTGATGCAGAGAGAACATTACAGAAACTGGGCAAAAAACGGAAAACGGGAAAAAACAAACAATCTCTGTTCTTTTGAGAGCTTTGACTCATCTGTTTGTTTGGCCCTGCTCTGGGCATGCCCGCTGCACAGTTTTTTGTATCTTTACCTTGCAGGCATTCAGCTGATACTCGAATCCAAAGCAAATAATGATTAGTGAAAGAGCCAGAGCCCCAGTTCCATGATGACGACCTTCTGTGACCCCACAATTATCCTGTAGGAAATGAGCAACTTTTTTTAAGCTACAACAGCAAAATGATGCCAGGAGCACAAAAAGGTAGATATGATATTGACCCGTTACATTTAATAGTCGAGACTTGCTTGAAAAGACTAAAAATCAATAACTCTGGTTTCAGTGTAGCCTTCACATGCACAGGCCAGGCATGCACTGGCAGCCGCAGCAGCTTGTTTGGTTACCTCTAGCCTTTTGATTTTACATTAGGTGGTATGATTACTCACCGCTAGCGCTGTTGATGTGTGACATTGGCTGAAGTGACGAGTCTCGTAAATTGAAGAGCTCCCAACCAGCCGAGGGACAAAACTGAAAGCAGCAAAGAAGGCCAAACTTTGTAGTGCTGATTGACAATTTTTCCTTTTTTTATTTATTTAGTAGCACATAATACAAAACCTTAACAGAGCAGTATAAAGCCTAAAAGGCTTTTCAAGGCTCTACCCAAGTTTTAAAGTTTTAAAGAACTCTACGGACTTCCATGGTCTTCTCTGAACAGATTCAGCTTCAACAGCTTATCCGGGTTGGGTCGCAGCAGCAATAGTCTCACATTGCCAGACCTATCTCCACAGCGCTGTGCAGTAAGGTCTGGCCCTGGTAAATGCACGGTCGGGGGATTCGCTCTAGAAGGGGGACCTCAAACCTCCCTTTGCCGAGCCACATTAACCAGCTCTGACTGGGGGATCCTGAGGAATTCCCAGGCAAGGGTGGAGGTATAATCCCTCCATCTAGTCCTGGGTCTTCCCCGAGGCCTCCTCCGAGCTGGACATGCTTGAAACATCTCCATAGGGAGACGCCCAGGGGGCATCCTTACCAGATGCCCAAAACACCTCAGCTGGCTCCTTTTCACGCAAAGGAGCAGCGGCTCTACTCGCGGATGACTGAGTTTCTTATCTTTCTGACGTGTTTGGGTCACGGGGCGTACCGAACCAATTTCGCATACCAATCCGAACATCCTGTACTTAAACGGTTCAGGACGGAATACATGTACCGTTACAGCCCTAGTAGGAACGCAGTGTGTGAAGTCCACAATGACTTGAATCATTTACCATTGCTTTAGAAAACTCAAAGGGAAAGGTAATATCCTGACACTGGCAGGCAAAAGTCCACACCCTATTCATTTTAGAATCTTTGTTTCAATCTCCAGCGATCATATCATAAATATAACACTATGAAATAATCATCAAAATAAATATAAGGTCATGAAATTGGATATATCTGTCCTACAATCGTCGATCTAAATGGAAACAAATAAAAATCCCCAGTGCTGCCTTGTAATAAAGTATAATACAACAACTCAACTTGAGTTAACTCAACAAGGTTTAAGTGTTTGCGTAAGAAAGTTGTCCAGAGAACTTTCCTCTGCCTCCAGCATTGTTATCTAACTGACATACATACCAGATGTGAGCTCCAGCTTCGGTTCTCCTGCCTCTGACTTTGTGACATTCGATTAGTTTGCGCTGACTCACACACCTGCTCCCCGGAGATTGTTAAGCCTTCATCTTTGTCAGCCTTCTCAATTTCCTGTCAGGCCGTTCATTAAAACACTCAAAGTGCGTGTGCTTTGTTTGCTTGATAGCAACTTGGCATCGACACGGAGGCACACACCAAAACGTCATAGTCACGCTGATGCTCATACAAGTCACAATGCTCCTCTGAAAACAAAAATGTATTTTGTTCACTATATAATTATTGTGATTATTCTAATTATATCATTACCCGACTCAGTTTAGATGTACTTGTAGATATGGAACAATAAATAGCTATTTCAAG
This sequence comes from Perca fluviatilis, assembly GCF_010015445.1. Classification (NCBI taxonomy): domain Eukaryota; kingdom Metazoa; phylum Chordata; class Actinopteri; order Perciformes; family Percidae; genus Perca; species Perca fluviatilis. Next base: position 43,251,980 of record NC_053114.1, on the reverse strand, counting down.
TTTAAATTATGTCCCAAATTTGAACCCAATGAATTCCAATAATCTAACTGAGATGATGTAAAAGCATGAATCACCTTCTTGAGATTTTTGAGATGCTCCGCAATTGACAAAAACATGATTGAACTATTTTTTTTAAATTGAAGGTCACTGTCTAAAATACCCTTGTTTCTGGCTGCAGGTTTTGAGCAGATGTTTTATTGCACTGGATGTTAAAATGGTAGCCCTTTGCTGCAGGTCTTCCCTTCTTTCTCCTCTTTCCTCTCTGTTTCTGTATAGATAAAAAAAGCAGAAAAATGCTTTAAAAAATGGTAGCAATTGTTTCTGTAGCTTTTACCATGTTAGCATGTGAACATGCTCAAATTTAGCACTATTTAGCAATAGCATACAATTGCTGGATCATTGTTAGCATTACTCTTGGAGTACAGGTATTGCATCTTAACTAACACTGTGCACTATGCACATGCTTCATAGCATTCTGTTTTGGCTGATCTTATAGAAATAAGTCAATACGTTTTATACTAAGAGAAAATGATGGAAGACATTTCATAACCAGACAGCAAAAATGTTTCTTCCAAAGATTTAATATCGGTTTTATGTTTTCGAGGTGTTCCTCGAGCTGTCCATCATTGGATTTTAATGTTTTCCAGCTGTGAGCAGATCCTCTAAGTGCATTACAATATGGTTACCGTGCACGGCCGCTCGATTATCGCGATATCACGGCATCACACGTGAAAATCCATCTAGCGAGGGTTCAAGTAATGTGTTTGTATCCGGACAACAGCCGACCGAACCGAGCATCGGGTGAAGAGCTACTGGCAGCTGTTGGCGTGGTTTAGGTGTATGTGACAGCCGCGACTGTTTCCGTCCAAAGCAACAATGGTGGACGTGATAGACAGATGGTTCATCCAATCACCTGCCAGGTATTTTTTTTAAAGTGCCTGCCTTTTCTCAAACAGTTTCCAATGACGTCTTCTCAGATGGTTCTGTGTTAACAAACCATCTGGTGTGTCATGTTAACATTGTGGCACAATGGTGTATAAATGGAAAACTCAATGTGAGCCTGCATTCTTACTGTTTACTTGTGTGTTCTTACTCATTCCACTACCTAATGCATTGGTATGTGGTATGAAATTTGAACAACACACATTTTAGTGACGGACACTGTTGGTGGCACTCCTTGAAAGTTCAGGGGATCGTGAATGTCTGTGCCAAATTTGATGGAAATTCAACCACTACTTTCCAGGATTCTTCACTCTGGACCAAAGTGTTATTAGAAATTGCCATCACTAAAATGTTCACAGTTGGTTTTACAGCAGGTATACAATCACACAGCCCACACAACTGCATAAACACTTACACCCACACATGCGTACATCTGAGGGCTCATGTTCAGGGCACGTGGGATTGTTTCCTCCCGATGATGGCTCCATATAGTTTCTCATGAATATTCAGTGTGCAGAGACAGGCTCCAGACGTAAGCATTAGGCAGAACTGGGCCATGTGTGTATAATTAAAGAATTCCATTAAACGTTCAACTCAAAGAATGGCGTCACCGAACCGGGACTGCCACTAGCCAACAAAATTATACACTGCCCGTTGCACAACACATCAAATTTGCCGTACTCACTCACACACATACAGAAAATACAAGAATTATACTAGGAATAATAAATAAGATTAACAAAAAACATTTCGTAACAAACATACTATATTTTAACCCACAAATTTTCCCAAAACCTAACCGAGTAGTTTTGTTGCCTAAACCCAAATCGTTTCCATGGTGCATGTTATTTTTACATAATGTTAAGAGGTCGTTGTCATTTCACGTATTTCTGTGCGATCAGATCTGCTGCTTCTGATCTGTTGACAACATTGACTGCAAACTGTTCACAAACATCATGACCCAATAATGTATCTGCAGACCTTTAAGGGCCGTCCAAGAACGATAACTATAATGATGATTATAAATATATACTTTCAAAAATCGTTCCAACTCAAATGCGTGGTGCAGTCCACACCACAACTCTTAAGGTGGCCAAAGATATTGTTGGGATCTTTCTCAGAACGATTTGATGAAAAGATAGAAAACACTGACAGCCAATCAAAATCCATCTGAGTTTACAACATGGCACGGCGGAGAGAGACACTGCTGAGAGATTTTATTCCACACAGGGAGGGGGTCGGTGGCGTGACTGATCCTTTAGGTGGCTCAACATTAGTACTTTGAAAGTATTTCTAATGTCCCAGAAACCACTGAGAGGTAATCTTGTGTTTTGGATGTTATTATCATTCGGTGGGTCATACTGGCGGTGACAGATCTGACATCCGCACGCCCGCTTTGATCCCCAATTCTCTGGAGCCCTGTGTGCCGCTTTTGCCTGGAGGGAGCAGGGATGACGGCGCCCCAGGGGCCGCCAGTAGACTTTTTTTGGTTCATAAAATGTACCCGAATCCACGAATATGCAGGATGTCACTATATACTTTCCTGTAATCTTGCTGTATCAGTGTATTATGTATATGGAGCGTGCAGTGCTTGCTTGACGCCAGTGTTTACAGAACATTATTGTTCAGCGGTGTGGATGCTCACATCGTTATGGTTATGGTATAGTTATCATTCTTGGTGTGGACGGCCCTTTAGGGTGTTCTATGTAGGGCTTCATGATATGAGTAAAATATCTAATTCTGATTATTTTGACTGATATTGCGATTGCGATATGATTCACAGGAAAGATTGTTTTTGTATCATTATTCTCATTGAAAATTATTAACATTGAAAGAAATTAAAATTATTATAGTGTGATTTTTGCGAGGATCTGTACCGAACAAAGATGTTTTTCTTTAGTCCGCAGGATAGGATTTTGTAGGCCGGGACGTCTCGGCTGCACCACAATACTTCATTCAGAATGGTTAGACACATATTTTGCCTTTAACAAATATTGCGCCCCCCTGTGATTTTGATATTGCAGTAGTCCAGATTGCAATTTTGATACAATTGCGATTAATTGTGCATACAGGCAGGCTGCGATTTTCAGGGGGGGATGCATGGGATTTCCCCCTTTCTAATCTATCCCTGCCTCGGCTGAATTACTTTTATCCCCGGTGGGGACAAAATGTCAGCGAAACGAGCTTTTCCTTGCTGAAATATTTAGTTTTTGCCGCGAAGTGAACTCCGCTCTCCGGCTTGAAAGCTCCTTGTTATGTTGTTACTACGTTGGGCTATTTCATTTTTGAGATTATTTTCCATTGAATATTGAATTTCATAAATAAGTGTTTTGGCATGGCTGGTCGAGTCGCACCCATGTAATTGAAATGAGGATTTAATAATTGCATGTGCAAACTTTTTTCACAAATCGCACCGTGCAGGTACAGCACTCCTCCACTTCTCTACATGCACTGTGTAGCATTTGCTTGTGTGTTTGCATCTCTCTCATCTGTCTCTGCGGCGATAGAAAGCCATTCTATCTCTGCGTCTCCCCTCATGTGTAATTTGCTTTTGTGATTCCAACACAAGCCAGAGAGCGCTTTGAGATCTCCAACATGTGCGGCTATGTAACTGCATGCACAGTCCATTATTAATGCATCTCTAATTACATGAATTCATATTAATAATGACAGCTTTCCAGGCAAACTGCAAATAGAAGCTATTCTTATTTGCTGCTACCTTCGATATTCACAGAGTAATGGATCTTATTACGCTTTGGAACTGTCATAAAAAATGAAAAAACAGTGTTGTGTAGAGACACAGGTGGGATCTTTGTGAATAAAATGTGGATTGCAGAGTTTATCAGTAAGCCTGCCTTCACGAGCCAAAACAAACAATGCATCACACAGAGGAGCATGAATGGCTTCGTGATTACTGCTGTCACTCACAGGCCTCTCCAGTCACAGCCATTTCATTTAGGAAGGAAGAAAAGAAGGGAGCTAGGCTAATGACTCACACTGTACAGTTTATGGGGCGTGTGAGGCTCTTGTTTCATTGTTTGAGATATATGCTTGAGGCTCCACATTGTTAAAACTATCAGTTGGAGACTGTCTTCCCCCCCGAAAAACACCTGACACTGGCCTATGTTTTTTTTTTTGCCGCTTGGCAACAAACAGGCATTAGGTCACCGAGTGGAATGGAGCGTGCATTATCTTGGCAATGATTCGCCAAACCTGCTTTTTTCCAGTGTAACAAATTTGTTCTGATTTTATTTTGTAGTAACGAGTGACTGAGATGCTGAGGGGAGATGTAGTGGAGTAAAATTATACATTTTATTTAGGAAAAGAAGTGGAGTAAAAGTAAAAGTTTCAGAAAATATAAATAGAATATAAATACCAGTATCGGTATTGGCTCCGATACTGCCTAAAACGCTGGTATCGGTATCGGGAAGTACTGGAGTTTATGCACCGATCCGATACCACGTAATAAAGCACCTAAAGAAAATCTACGTTAAAGTAGTTTATTTATGTTGTTTTTCTGTTATAACTGACTGTCAAACTGGAGAATAAAAGAAAGTTCTGGGGTATTCATTGTTTGTGTTTGTTTATGTTTCACAAAGAGTTTAACCTGAGCCAGACCGACAACAAAGATAGAAATCATATCACATCCATACAGGGATAGTAGTATACAGCTGTTATACATCATATCACATCCATACAGGGATAGTAGTATACAGCTGTTATACATCATATCACATCCATACAGAGATAGTAGTATACAGCTGTTATACATCATATCACATCCATACAGGGATAGTAGTATACAGCTGTTATACATCATATCACATCCATACAGGGATAGTAGTATACAGCTGTTATACATCATATCACATCCATACAGGGATAGTAGTATACAGCTGTTATACATCATATCACATCCATACAGAGATAGTAGTATACAGCTGTTATACATCATATCACATCCATACAGAGATAGTAGTATACAGTGGTTAAAACATAATAAAATATATGACACACGGATCGGTACTCGGTATCGGCCGATACGCAAATTCAGGTATCGGAATCCATATCGGAAAGCAAAAAATGGTATCTTCATAACATTACAACACTGCCCTTGTGCTTATGTAGCCTACATGTGTCCATATTTATTTTACACACGTCCTTGTGCTCCTTTTTGGTTGGTTGAGCAGTGTTATTAGGGTTGGGTACCGAAACCTGATGCTAATACGGCACTAAATGACCAGTACCGGTATTCGGTGCCACTGATATGCCTGCGCTGCTCTCTGATGCTCCGAAACGGACGTTACGGGTCACAGAAGCATTGTTGCATGTCACGCTAGTTAACACTTCACTTGACAGCAGGTAACGTCAGCCTACCGTTACCTAGCAGCTTGATTAAACACGGTTAAAATGCTGACAGCTAAACGGTCTAACGTGTGACTGTATTTTACTGGAGAGGATTCGGACAGCGGGACGGTAAGCAGTCTGCAGCTGCCGTTGTCGGAAAAAACAACCCAGACAAGACTAAATGTTGCGTTCACTTGAAACTGGTAAGGCTCATGGTGCATTAAAAGTTATTGTAAAATACCCTTTTCCCATCTAGTGGTTGTTTTGCCGTTTTACCAGTGAAATAAGTTGTTATAAGTTATTATTACATTATTAATAAATCCTTTAATGTTGACCACATGGCATTAGCAATTAACAAGCCTTTCTTTAATGTCGCTAGCTGTCGTTTTGTGCTCTTCTTTTTTTTTTTTTATTACTTTTTTTAAAGTATCCGTTCAGGCAGCGTTTAGGCACCGGCACCGTTTTAAAAGTATCGCTGTAGCACCGGTATCGGGGAAAAATCCAAATGATACCCAACCCTAAGTGTTATAGAGTGAGGAATAAAGGAGTGCTTGTACTGCAACTTGGCACCCTAAAGCACCTCCCAGAGGAGTTTAGGTGTACAAAAATAAGAAGGTAAGAGCCGGGCTGATACAAACACGCCGTATTGAGTTTTTGGTACAGCCTAGTCGAAAACTTGTGCTGCCACAAACGCATGCTTTGTTTCGTTTTGTCAAGTAGATCTTGTTCCAGTTGTCTTTTCTTAGTTTCACGTTTTGTATTTTTCTGATGTATGTAAGCGTTTGGCTCCCTGCAAATAAACCTGCGTTGTTTGGAATTTTAAGAAGTCGGCCTGCTTGTCTTTGACGCTCCAGCTACGCTACACGACACATAACCCTCTTGATATTTTTATGCCACTGACGCTGTTGTGACATGTTTGTTTGCTCTTCTGTGCACCTTGTGAAATTTAAACCCTGCCGGAAACCATTCAGAGCACAAAATGTGAATATGTAAACCTGAATAAAAAGTCAAAGCAAAAACCATCAATAGATTTTATAAAGCCTTAAGAAAATATACACTTGAAAGCCAAGCAGGATTTTATCTGAAGCTATTTCAGAGTCACTGCAGCTTCTCGGCTATTTTACAGTGGCTCCGTTTAAGTGCTCTGCCATGTAACACTGGGCACTCACTCTCAAGTTGGCACAACTATTATTCACTGTGAAATGAAGAGTATGCTCATTTCATTACTCTCTATTTCTCTTCTCTTGCTTATATTCAATATGCACACAGACATGCACACACAGACAGGGTTTTCTTTTTAAAGGCAGTGGACCATCTGTGTCCTCGTTTGCTCTTCTTGCTGAAGACGGAAAATGAAAGAGAGGCTCATTTAGCTGAACATCCACTCATTTGAATGTTTGTTGTCCATACTTCGCGCTACAGTCACCCTTTTTAAAGGGCCAGTGTGTTGTTCACTATCAAAATCTGCCCCCGTTCACAAACTTTTCATGAATATTTACCACCACCGTTTATTCCAAGTATTCCTTTTGGCTTGAAATTTTACATTTGCATTTGCATGAACTGGGGTAGACGCTCCATATTCATGCGCCATCTTTAAATACGTTAGCTGGTAAGGGACATACAGGACATACTGCTGTCACATGATGAACTCACAGCTAATGCTGCTAATGCTGCTAATGGGTATCGTCGCTTCCCGGCCCTGGCAAGTTTGAAGAAGGAAACATGGAGTCTTCTTCTTCGCCCAGAAAAAGAAAACGGATATTGAAAAGAGCAAAAGAACCGGCTTTTTGAAGCGTGAAGGCTACCGTAGCTGTAATACCTACTTTGAACTGCGTGACGCAAGAGAGTTGATAGCGATATATGATCTCAACGCTAAATGGGAGAAATTCCTACACATTGGACCTTTAAGGCCTTTACACACTGAGGGCGTGACGAATAAACGACAAGAAAATGCTAAAATAAATCGCCTGTGTTTATTTCACATCAAAACTATTCATACTGGTGTTGTGCAGAAGTCTGTTCCCCCGTTGTAAAGTGTTTCCCTCCTGTTAAATTGCGTAGCGTCCCCATCTATGGCGAGTTAGGTTTGGGTTCAAACGTTGCGTCTGAAATGGCTTCCTCTTGTCTTTATTCGTGGCGCAAAAGCTCCGAAAAATCCAAACTCGTCCTGAAAACAAATGACGTAGCTTTATCGCTGCGTGATATTCACGTTTTGTGTGAAAATCCTCATGACAAAAACATTCGAATCACACGAGAAGAAAAAAAAACCGTCCCCAGTGCTTAAAGGCCATTGACCTTTTTGTGGACCACAGAAGGATGTCTCCTTAATCAACTTTAACAACTACTGAGTTTGAAAGTCAGTCCTTCCATCCTTCCATTATCTGAAATACCTGATCATTTTGCCGCTCACGCTGCTTTACTGGAATGCTCTCAAACCTTTTACTCTTATCTTACTATATTCTCCTCGCCTTCCTCTCCGTCCTCGCAGCACTCGACTGCTCTCCTCCCATATCTCAGCAGGGAAGTCACTCCATTTCCCTTGGATTGTCCAGGTCAGTGGGGAGGAATCGGAGGGCATAATGGCCCTGAATGGTGAGGATGACATGCTGCTCGGATGAAAAGCGATGAAAGGTGCCACTTGGCTTAGAGGAATAGTTGTTCTGTATGTCCAAATATAACAGCTTAGCGTGAAAGCTTTCATCTGACTGCTCATACGTAGTTCTGATGACTGCAACCAGTGAATGTAAAGTCAATATTACAGTAACTGCATTATATAAAGTTCACAGTCAGTTGTACATCTACCTTCCATCTATCAGAACATCTACACTTTTACAATTATTTAGCAGGGTTCAAATCAAGATCACTTACATTTGCATACTGTACTGCTGAAATGATAAATTGATTAAAATGGGTTGGGCATCATTTTGATTTTAACAATTCTGTTTCCAATTGTGATTCTCTCTTTCGATTCCGGTTCTTATCGATTCTCAATTCAGATTCTTTGAGCGGTGTTTAATTCAATTCACTTCAATTTTATTTATAGTGTCAAATCATAACAGAGTTATCTCGAGACACTTTACAGATAGAGTAGGTCTAGACCACACTCTATAAATTCCAAAACCCCAACAATTACAGTAATTCCCTCAAGAGCAAGCATTAGCAGTGGCTGTTGCGACAGTGGCAAGGAAAAACTCCCATTTAGGAAGAAACCTCGGCAGACCCAGACTCTTGGTAGGCGGTGTCTGACGGGGCCGGTTGGGGGTGTGATGAACAGTGGCAGTAATAATCACATTAAAGATAATGGAACAGTGACTTCGAAGGTAGTCGTGGAAGTTCATGTCACAGCAGGGCACATTGTGTCATACTGAGTAGTGCAGTCTCCTATACCGGATCCTGACTACTCTGTGCGTATGAACATCACAGCAGGGCGTTGCGGGATGTAACGTGGCGCTGCAGAGCATGGGTGGATGCGGCGGACGCAGCAGGACGCAGCAGGACACGGTCGGGCATGGCAGGGAAGAAAAAACATAAGGACTCTGGGGAGTAAACTCCCCAGACCTAGGTTACTAACAAGCATTTCTGGGACAGGATGCATACAAAAGGAAACAAGTGAAAACAGAGATGAGAGAGCAGCTCAGTGTGTCGTAGGAAGGAAGGAACTTCCCCGGCAGTCTAGGATTATAATAGCATGACTAAGAGAGGCAGGTTAGCTTAGAGAGAGGTGCCGGATCGGGCTTGAACTCTCCCCTGCCGGATCGGGCTGTACTATACAAGGAAGAAAACTTTTGCACGTGTGTGTCTGAGCCTATTTGAGTTTTAGACCTTGAGAGTGAGGACATTTTTGGAAATTGAGGACATTTCTTTCGCCAGTCCTCACCTTTGGACAGACCTTCTAATGCCTGTTTGAGGGTTCAGACTTGGTTTTGAGGTTCAGGTGAGAGTTAGGTTTTTAGTTGTGATGATTAAGGTAAGGGGGCTTGGGAATGATGTCAATGAGTGTCTTTACAAGTATAGATGTACATGATTGGTAGGGCTGTGCAAATAATTGAATGCGAGAAAAAAGATAATTTTTCACATTACGTTTTGCACGTAAACTCTTGGCAAAAGTCTTTGCAAAAGTCAATGAGTAGTCTTGTTAAAGAATAGTGTTTTTCAGTATTGACCAAAATAATTGTGAGTATGATTATTTCCATAATCGAGCAGCCCTAGTTTGTGGTGTAACCCTAAGTCTCTTCTCTTTACATTCTTCTGTCCTCCCTTCTTAGCTCAGTTTGTGACTTAGTTAAATAACCCCTAAAGTAGACGCTCATCAAATTTTAACTGGACCTGTGGGAAGAAGATGAAGCCACATTTAACACTTTAACTGTGAAAAACAAAGAGACACGCTTGAAAAATAATTTGATCTGGATTTCATAAATGCCATAATAAGCACAGGATGTATAATTTGAGTAATTATAAGGTTGTTTTTCAGTCACGGCTTTTCCAGCTTTGGCTAGGGACAAAATAATGAATTGGCGCGATGTATTTAGTACAAAGATTTTAATAACGACTGTATTTATTGCTATTGTTCCACCTCCCGGTTTGACACTCGCGGGGCCAACGTGCTGCATGGCTGGCGATGATTCATAATATATCCTACTTATTAAAATGTCCTTATCGAAGCGCTTATTAAAAGTGGAGTAGATGATATTTTCTTTCGTCTGGTTTTCATGACGAACTGGCAATGTCTCAAGAGCTTTTCATTGTAAGATTTAGGCATGAGCTGTTCATACAGAGGTAATAAGAAAAGGGTTGTCATGTCAACACTGTGTTTATCATTGGTTCCCAACTTTTTCCTCTGAGGTGGGGACCCTATCAAATGAACTTGCGTGCCCCTTAATCGATTCTGAATGTACTGTATGTTTTAAATGTACAGTGGATATTTAATAAATTTGGGGTTCATTTAAAGTTGGTTTGATCAGCAATCGTACTACAACTAGTTTTCTAAGCTACTACTTAGAGAAAAGCTGAATTTTTCAACCATTTATCCATTACTTAGCTAACTATTTCAACTGTTACCTTTCAACAGTTGGATAACTATTTCAACCGTTAGCCAACTGTTGAAATACGTAGTTACCCAACTGTTGAAATAGTTAGCCAAATTTTGAAATACGTAGTTAGCCAACTGTTGAAATAGTTAGCTAACTGCAGTTAAAGGGATATTTCACCGCTGGAAAGATTAATATGTATTAAATTGGGTCACTTACGTAGTAGAAATTTGAAATTTTTTCAGAAGTTGGTGCCTTCTAGACCGAGAAAAGCCAGAAAATGTATTTTTGGCTCAAGTGGATGAAAGACAACTCCCAGAATGCACTTGCTTCGCTTTGCTACGAGTCTACTCCCAAGCCACGCCTACCGTTTACAGACATAATAGACAGTGAGACAGTCAAGTCAACTCAAATGCGTTTTATTGTCATTTCAACCATATACACGAAATGTTTCGCCGTGGCTCAAATGGTGTTACACATTTAAAATATATAAAAACGACATTATATAAAAACGACATATGAAACAGGCTACATTTAGTGCACACACATTATAGGCTCCGTAAAGTTCAGCTAACGCATACTAGCATTAGCGCTTGGTGGGATGTAAACACCAATTATAAACACAGCCGTAAATTTGCGTGGAATGTAGAATGGTCGGCATTTAACAGTCACAAAGTCCACCAACGGTTAGCAGTTAGTTGGATAAAAGCACCCAATTTCTGCACCAGTCCGTGTCTGTGTTAACACAGCCCACCTCCACAAGTCTTACCCGACAGAGCAGCATCTGCTCGGAGGGCTAGCAGGCCTGGTAGCTGGATAGTCCGGTACACTGTTGTTCAGCCATGTTTCCACAACAACAAAAACACAGCAGTCTCTGAACTCGCGTTTGGGAGTTTCGTTGAAGTTGGATGTAGTCCCGTTTGTTGTCTAATGAGCAGACACTTGCAGGCAGGATGGATGAGACAGGTGGCCGGCTAGCGTTAGCTTTCCACCTAGCTCATACTCCTGCCCTCGTTCCGCGTTTCACCACTGACGATGTCCCCTTACCGGCTAGCGGCATAGAGCGAGACCGCAGGCTGAGGTGCTGGTCTCCGTAGCAGGCGATGCTCTCCTAGTGTGTAGAGTATTCCGTCTGTAATAAAGTTTCCTGCATATTCTCCGATCTGTACCAATGTATCCGGTGGTACACATGTGTGGTAGTATGAATGCACATAATTGTTGTAAAGGTTTGCTGCTGAAAAGAGAGAGCTGTAGCTTAGCTCCAAGATGGCTGAGACTCAACTCACTTCGACAAGCTTCGGGTAAAGACGACAGTCCCACCCCCCTATGGGCAGGTTGAAAACATACAGAACTAGCTGGCTGTTGTCCACAGACTCTGGGCAAAAATGCCGCTAAATGACGATTTTTGCGTCAACGGAGGCTTTTTTCCAGACCCACAATACAGAGAAGTCTAGTCTCAGGGGAACATGAGGGAGGGAAGCACGGCCATTCGAAAATACTACCGGGTTTCTACTGATACAAAGCTTAGTGCTAATCGGTGAAATATCCCTTTTTAGTTGTTGTTTTTGTTGTTTTAACTTTTTTACTGGTGAAATAAGTTATTGTTGTTACATTTTTAATAAATCATTACATTTTGACCACATGGCCTTAGGAATAAACAGGCACCGTTTAGGCACCGTTTTAAAATTATTGTTTTAGCACCGGTATCGGAAAAAACCCAAAGAATACCCAACTCTAGTCAAACCCAGTGAGCAGTTTTTTTTTTATTTGTTGTGAATAAAATTACTTTTTTTATTTTTTTTAAAGCATTGGGGCACAGATGTAGCAGTGAGACTCATTATGTCAGCCATGCAAAGTAAAAAGCACCAATGGTTTTTCACAAGAGACACTTACTGGCACAGCTTCCTTTGACTTCCAGTAAAACACGACGCGAAAGCGCTCATTAAACAGCCGTTCCCCTAAGGCATTTTTAGGTCTCACATCTCCGTAGAAACTGTTGAACAATGCTCTGTCCTGGACTGACCGGGGAAGTCTCTGAAAGCATTTTTTAAAGGACGTGTCCAGTTGGAGATAATTCACTTCCTCCACCTACACCCTCTGTTGCTAGGCGATGGAACTTTAACCCCTTCCCCCCGTTGCGAGGGTTAAAAGGCTGCAGAGGTAACCTTTAGACAAAATGACAGCACAACCTTTCAGCCGTGGAGCAACAATGGGGACATGATTGCAACCTTCGTCTTTGGTGCTTGCTTTTGATAATAATAATTATAATTATTAAAAGTATGATTATTTTGTAATAAAAACTGGCAAATTACAAGGGACACATACAAATAGTCACACACTGTTATCATAGAGTTGCAGATAGAGAATTTAAAGCAGTTTGGAACATATTAACAGAACAACAACATGCAGGTGGAGTAAAAAGGACAAAACAAGTACAAACAATAAAGAGCAAAGACAAATGTAAAGTCACAAAAATAAACTACATCTAATTCCGTCAGATTCTTAAATACTTTTGTAATATACTAATATTGTAAATATTTGATGTTTATTGAATCCAACTGTTATTATCTTTACTCAGGGTTTTCCCTACCATCTCAAGTCTTTGGGCACCACCTAGGCCGAATGAATGTAAAATCAAAGTAAGCACCAAACTAACTAAATGACTTTTTTCGGATCTAATGATTGTAGTTGGTCCCCAGTGGACTAGACACAGATATGGTAATAATAATAATGGTCCAAAATGATTCAAAATTGCTTCTTTTATTTTTTTTTATTGAATAACGTAACATTTTCTTGAGGTAGGACCCCTAAACCCCCCATCAAATACATGCACCTAAAGCCCTATTCGCATGGGATCAGTGCTACCTGGTGACCTCTACAGGGCATTAAATTAACACCCGACCACCCACCAAATGCGGGTGAATTTTGCAATTGGCGGGTAACACTGTCAATCTACCTGCCACTTTGGCAGGTAGCCAATGAGAATTGAGTGATTCAGATGCGTAACTATCGGTAAGCAGGGTACGCGGTTGCTTACGGGCCTGGTCCAATCAGGGCCCCGCATCACTGGAAGACATTGATTGACAGCCGGGGCTCCCTTTTGCATTTTCATTACTAACACAATCCCAGCAGTCCCACGTGCAGCCACTGACCAAGCAGGAGTGAGAATGGGTCAAATTAGTTTCCTTGTTTCTGTTATGAAGACGAGACGTGTGTGTGTGACTCGAACATCTCACATTACCAACACGTCCAGCGAAAGACCGGGCAAAACATTTCAGACCGTCCTGCCAACATGTAGACATTGTAACATCAATGTACGCTGTAACAATTTTTCACTCTAAAGTCTCTGAAAGTTGCCGCTGTTTCAATCTTGTCAGCTGTCTGCAGCGGGCGGGGCTGTTGCTCCGTTTCCCCCGTGACTGACGCGCACACACACAAAACACACACACACACACACAATCACACGGTGGATGCAGGAAAAAAACACAGATGAGACCTACAGGATGACCTAAATTGAGGCCAGCTACGCTGGTTATTGTAAGTGCAATGATAAGTTAAAGTCCAATAAGTACTTTATTAAACCGTATGAATGTGTGTCCCAGCCCAGGCCAGGAGGAAATTAACTAACAATGTAAAGATCAACAAGCCACTGACAGATATGTTCATATTTGATTCATTCAATAAATTATTATTTTGTGTCTTAAATCCACCAGCCGTTTTCATATTATACCAATATCATCAGCCTGAGCCTTTTTGGTAAGCTTCCTAGGAAATCTCAGCCCAGAGTAATTCATTAATAGTACTAATTATTATTCTCCCCAAAACAAGTTTCCTTTTTATTTATTTTTTAATTTTTAAGAACTATACAAAAAAGTTGCAACTTTTTTGCAACAACTCATGTGTTATGGTCCACATTCACCAGTGTTTTGTTGTTGTTGTGGTGTAGGCTACTCCTGATTTTGTCAGTCCTCTCATCTCTTATATGCAGTGGCGTAACGAGCCAAAGCCGGACCCCTATGCAGGATTATCAAGGCGGGCCCCCCTACTACAGCACGGCTACCATGAATAGGACAGGATAGGATCATAGAGACACAGCAAGTCCTGTTTTTCACCTTTTATGAGGCAAAAAAGTTAACTTCATGCCCTGGACCTCTAGTCATTTGTAATAATTACGCAGGTTGTTGGGATCTTAATCCCGTGCGAAATGTCTGTAATTTGTCAAGTAAAAATTCCACCTGCAAATGACCTGCCGTATTTTGCCGAACACAAGGGTCCTGTGATAATATTAGTCCCGTGCGAATCGACAAGTCTGTGATTTTTACGTGGTTGTAAATCATTTTTCCCTTTTTTTGTTTCCTAATTTCTAAATCGCACGAGATCCCCAGATGATACAAATATGACTTAAGTCTTCCACAAAACTAGGGAAAACACTGATTTGATCTGTGGACGTTTTAGGTGGTTCCACTCAACCTGACTGCTTCTCTGTAGTCACTGCACTTCTCTGAATTTGACAAGCACATGAAAAACCCTCCGACTATATTAAGTATTTTCACAAATATTGAACCAGGGCTTTGTACTAAGCTGTGTGCTTCTTCTCGTAATACAATAGATGTAGAAAATCTTCCTCGATAGATTTCCCCCTGCGTGATTGTTGATTGTCTCTGCAAAATGTCAGCCTTTAAAAAGAAGCGCTTCCTTTTTGATTTGACTGGCATTTACTGCTGAACATTTCTGGTCGTTCAGAAATCTCCAATTTAAGTCAGTTGTATTGAAATGCCTTGATATGACTTATCTGCATGTGGACACGTTGAGATAAAGAATAATGCCACCAAATACCACGCAGCCAACCCAGGAATGCCAAAAAATGCTTTTTCATTTTGTGCTCCAAGTGTTTGGATTGGGATTGTTTTGCTTTGTTTTTTCAACCTGGACCCTATGTTCCCACACATTGGTGTCTAGGTGACTGATCCAGTCCGGTCCAGTATTGAGCGAGAACGCTGTAACCGACAGCGTTGATGTCACTTTATGAGTGACATTTTCATTTTCTCCTCCTCAATAGCTACAGACACAGAAATGGCACATCCTAAGGAAAGCTCATTGTGGGACTGGCTCTAGTTGCTGTAATTGTGCACCAAGGCTGAATTTCGGGAAAGAGACTTCAGATACAGTATTAGGGGACCACTAAGGTCTATATAAAAGAGACTTCAGATACAGTATTAGGGGACCACTAAGGTCTATATAAAAGAGACTTCAGATACAGTATTAGGGGACCACTAAGGTCTATATAAAAGAGACTTCAGATACAGTATTAGGGGACCACTAAGGTCTATATAAAAGAGACTTCAGATACAGTATTAGGGGACCATTAAGGCCTATATAAGAGACTTCAGATACAGTATTAGGGGACCACTAAGGCCTATATAAAAGCATCGAAAAAGCAGCATGTCATAGGACCTTTAACATAAAACAGACCCGAAATCGCTATCGTCATTCTCACCAGACTCCATTTAAATAAACAGTGTGTATAGAGCCAGCGCATGTAAATGGGTGAATTAAGAGTTTATTTCAACCAAACCACAGTGGTGATTGTTGGAACAGTAGAAAGACGAACCAAGAAAGTTTTTAATAGTTTAATTTTGTTTGTTTTTTTACTTTGAATGAAGTGAATAATGAAAATTACATGAAGTCTGGTGGGTTTGGCGATAACGATTTTGGGGCTGTTTCCTATTAAACAAAAAGGATCTTACTCTTTAAATAAAAGGTCTATCTCTGAAGGGATCCTTTCCATAATTTTGTCAGACACTTAGAATAATCTGAGCCCGTCAGCAGCAAAAACAGAACTTTTATTGGTGGAAATTGAAGGTGCGCAATTGCCCTTTAACGTTCCAATGGATCTTGTTTCGCCGTGGCGACTGCAGCGGCCTTGTTCAGTACTGGACCAATTTCAAAGATTGTTGTTCCCATCAGTTACTTAGACACAAAAACATAGGAAATTTGGATCCAGGTTGAAATAAATGAAGTTAGCCTTAAACATGTGTGTATGAGTACTTGGAATGTAATATACAGGAGATTTGACATTCTACCTGCGAGGACTGCACGCACATGACGACCAGATTTATTATCTGCTTTTGTCTTCTTTTAAACAGACTGACAGACTGACAGAACTGGGTCAGACAATTGTACATTTTTACTCTGTAGTCACACAAACAGATGGATTAGATATTATTGGCCTGACAAGTGCAATTCATGTCCATCATTTCCATTTCACAAGGTTTTTCATCAATATATGCCTGTATAATTATAATAAGAGAAATTATATGCATCAATCATGTGCCCTTAGGCAGTTTGTCACTTTTGACATCCATCACTCACACAAACACACCCACACTAACAGCATCTATGAAACTCAAACTGGCTTTTGAACCGAGAGGACCACAGGGATGATTGCCACTGAGAACTCAAACTCCTCACTTGTCTTTCATCTTCGTCCTTTCACTGCCTTCTGCGTTGCTTCTTATTGACCTTCCCAGTAGGCAAACCCAATAAACGTCTTTTCCTCTTCCCACTCATGTCTTACAGAGAATGTGACAACTTTGACTCATAGTGTAAATGCCACCCGTGTTAGATATCTAATAGATGCTCACAATATATGAACATAGAAAAGGACATATCACATATGTTATGTGCATTAGATTCTCTGTGTCTGTCATGTTTTTTGCATAGATGATATTTTTTCAGTTACAAACACATTGTAACTGATTCTGTATATGTTGTACATAAATACCACAATACCCATGACACTTGTTGCATAAGTTTGAACCCTGTCTCCTAGAATATTACGTTCCCATACAACCTAAATTGAAACAAAACTATTTGGTTAGGTTTACAAAAAGATGGTTTGGTTTAGAAGACTAAATTGGGGACCCACGGGATCTAACACAAATCTCGCGGGATGGCAGTTTTAACGTTGTTGGTTGGAGCGGGCAGTCGGTCGGTCCGAAATGTAATATTTGGGGGGGGGGGCATTATAGGCCTTTATTACACAGGACAGCGAAGATGTGAAAGGGGAGAGGGAGGGGGAATAACATGCAGCAAAGGGCCGCAGGTCGCAAATGTGCCTTTATCCAGGCTCCCTGGGAATGTAATGTTCAGGAGACAGGGTTGATAAGTTAAGGAAAAAGATTCAAAGCAAAAAGACTCTGTGGTTACGATGACGTGATCTAGGAGCGGAGCCAACAGCTCCAGCAGAGGTCTGCAGGCCGTTTAAAAGTCAGGAGTTTAGTCAGTGTGGGAAAGGAATGATGAAAGACCGAACCATGGTGTGATTCTGCACCTCGAGTAATGACTTTCCTCAAGCTCAGTCTCTCCTCTCCGTTCACGTGTTTCCTATGTATCACTGTCACAGGTAACCTTTTCCTGCAGGCTCATTGACAGTCTGTGTTAAGTTTAAATAACACAGGGATCACTGGTATTATGCTGCTGTTGCTAATGTGACAGCGGTCGTCGTTAGTCTCGTAGTATTTTATTGCACCATGGTGAGCCTTACACATAAAAGTAATTTGTTATTACAAGAAAATGCTCTCAGATGGTTTGTTTTAATGAGTCTGTTTAATATTATTCTGTGATGAAGGGCTGCATGTCGGGTCTCTGTGTGAGGTAAAAATGAGCACTTTGAATAGAAAAGATCTCTGAAACACAAGCTGCGATAGAAAAGAATCGGGGGGTCTGACGTGTCACATAAAGCACACACATACAACTCTTTTGAGACTATTCTTTCCTGTTCACCAGAGATGGGGCCTTGAGTTTGAGACTCGGACTCGAGAAGCACTTAAGTCGCACACACAGTGACTTCAGACTTGACTTGAGCCAGTGCATATAAATGGGTGAATTAAGAGTTTATTTCAACCAAACCACAGTGGTGATTGTTGGAACAGTAGAAAGAGGAACCAAGACAGGTTTTAATAGTTTAATTTTTTATTTTTTTTTACTTTGAATGTAGTGAATAATGAACCTTCTGTTTTCTTTGTGTTGGCGTTCTAAACTCTGGTTGATTTGTGAGGACTATGGTTAACTGCTCCTCAGATCTCTGCAGGGCAAATCCAGACAGCTAGCTAGACTATCTGTCCAATCGGTGTTTTCTCTCGCACGACTAAAACAACCTTTGAACGTACATGTTCCACCAAATCAAGTTCCTTACCGAGGCTATTGTGCAGCAGCACCGTTACCCCCGCCAAAGATTTTTTTTTTTTTTTTTTTTTAAAAAAAAAAAAAAAAAGGGGTTTTTTTTTTTTTTTTTGGGGTTTTTTTTGGGTGGGGCAGGCTTTTTTTTTTTTTTTTGTTTTGGAGGACAGGTGACAGGTGACTTAATCTTTGTCCATTTATGTTGTATGTAGGTTGACTTACAACATCATAAGAAGAGATAGTGTATCATCTGCATAGAAATTACTTTCTAACTTCCAACTTTTCAGGCTTTTTTGCAGCTGGATATCATTTGTAGCATCTTAAAATATGAATGTGGATAGTGATAGTGAGATACTTGCTACAGTTGCATATTTTGTAGTGATAAAACTGCTAAAACAGCATTTTATTTCTTGGTTTTACTGCTTTGTTCTAAGGCAACTTCCTCTCTTCAGTCAGTTTCTAGCTCGCTCAACAACATTACCGCGCTCGTAGGCCCAAACCTCAGGTTTGTAACATTGAAATACAATTCATTATGGATCTTTTTATTTCTATAGTTTGTAACTGACTTGACCAGCTGACTTTGCTGTTGGCTGTTGAAACAGGTGATGTCTCTTACGATCTGAAACCAGCCTCTGGAGACTCGACCAGCTGAGTCGAGCTGAGATGGGCCGGTTCAGACCACTGAAACTTTTGCTTATAACGTTTCTGAAGCGGTTTCGTCTTGTTGCGAATCTTTGGTCTGAACTGAGCTTAACAGACCTACAAACTAATGTTCACTTTGACCGACAGAAGTTCGCGCATCTCGTTGTCTCTTCAGATAGACATTTTAGTCGAAAATGCACAAGAATGAGGTTGAAGATCATCTGATCATGTTATTGGTCACAGAATACCGTCACATAACCTGTCCTGTCACGTTTACGATGGATCAGTTTGACCTGCTGTGCTGTTTTCCAATCGTTGACATGGTCAGCTGACAGGCAACTTCTTTTACACACATACAACATTTATTTATGCACTATGAAATACTCTATACCGTCTACGTTTTAATCACCCTTTCTCTCTTTACCTTCAGATGTTTGTTTCCTTACGGTTTGGCGCCAGCCGCATGATAGAAACCTCATCAACACGCCCACTTGCTGGCTGTGAGTTCTCCGGACAAGGAGCTGCTCTGTTCACACATGTTCAAACGGACAATACACAGACTTTGTACTCAGTGAGCTGGCAGGGTAAAGGCCGTTTAATGTCCGACATTTGCGTTATCACATACAGCTCATCCGGTAAATTAAGGGACATCTTTTCCCTGAAATGTTCTAAAACGGTTTTGTCACCTCGCGAATCTGTGGTCTGAAATGGGCTTAAAGAAACGTCTGGCTTTGAAAAGCGACATGTCAAAACCCTGTGCTTGATTTCGTTCAAAGTGCCATTAAATACACTGCTGATTGCAGCTTTAATGTAACGTAATGCAATAAATTGAATGTATTTATTCTGCTCTAATGGCTCGCAACACTTATTCCATGTGTTAGCCTGACAGGTGTTCAACACCCGCTAACATACTCTGTCACAGACATTAACACTGGAGAGAAAATTACTTTTTTTCCCTTCCTCTCTCACTCTTTTTCTAGTTCTTTCTCACTCTCACAGGCATGCACTACTCATGCAAATCAAAGCAAATGAGCGTGTTGATTACTGAACTCTGCATACTCTCTTAGGCACCGAAAGACTTAGAAAGTCGCCAAGAAAGTCTTTTCATCTTTTCAATTACACCACTGAATGAAGCGAGGGACGGGTGTGAAGAAAAATGTCCAGGGATGACAAAAAAATGGCCTTGTTGAACCAGTCTCTCCGCCTCTCTGCCTCTCTTCCTCGCTCTCTCTGTCTCACACACACTTTAACACATTCACACATTTACTTTTCATAAAAGCAGCCAGAGAAAGTGAAGCCACTTTAAGCCAGCGAGTGCTTTTCAGCCCCTGTGAAGTTCTCTTGATTTGATGGCGTCGTAACATATGAAACCTGTAAGATGTCACGGCGTCCTGCTGCAGTTAATCAGGCTGATCTGTAGAAGTCGCTGGAGTGGTGCAATCTCCTGAAAACTGTCAGTCAGTCAGCAAAGTACCTGCATCAGACCTAAAATCAGCCTGAGGTGTGAGATTGCAACAGATTTCTTGCACGAGCAGCTGAAATCTTAAATGACACTTAATTTGTTTTTCTCCAAGGGCTCTAACCATTTCCCCCTATCTCTGGTTTGCCTGGTTAGCTAATGTAATAATACTTGTATAACCTCAACTCTGTTATGCACAATCAAGTTATAGACACTATTTATTTCAGCACAACCTGGGCTATCAGGATATGTATGCTGCACGGATGTATCCTGAAGAATGTATCAATTGTTATATGAGTATAAAGAAAAGACAAAACTAAATAGAATTTAAACGTTTGGCTTTTGAAAATTGTTATCCCAAGGCAAAAAGGGAAACTCTGTAACTAACAAGAATATAAAACCATTTAGATTTTTGGTTACACTTTAACTTTTCTAAATAAGACTGACATGACACTGTCATGAACGTGTCATAAAACATTATAAACAAGTCATAAACGTTTATGACATAACTCTTTTGTTCGTTTAGCTGTCATTCGGTTTTGTCATGACACGTTATGGTTAGGGTTAGGGTTAGGGTTCATGTGTCATGACTGTGTCATGACAGTATCATGTGAGTGTCATGTATTCATGACAGTGTCATGTCACTCTTATGTAGAAAACTTCAAGTAAAGTGTTACCAGATTTTTTCCCAGACAGGTCTAGACGCTTTTACCCAAAGTTAGTTTTGCCATCTCAAATGCATATTCCTGTCTACAATGAGACATCAGGAGGCCCAGTCACACTCATTTACACATCCAGGGCTACCTCAATGACCTGCAGCTCTGCTCTGAGAAGCTATGCATTATTTATTACATTTATGTTTGTTCCACGTTTGGTATATTTAGCAGCGAAGGAACACAGTCAGGAAAGTGGTAACTTCTTCAACACTGTGGATGAAAACACCAAAGAAGAAGAAGATAGTCAGAAAGACAGCCTCTGATTGGTCGACACACGCTCACTTGACAACATTCTGGGAGTCAAGATTGTTTTATTATACATCCACGTACACGTACACATACACGTCTTTGGACTCTGACTTGGCTTGGACTTGAACCTCTGGACTCGGACTAGACTTGTATTAGACTTGTCTTGGACTCGACAAAGGTGGTCTTGACTACAGCACTGGCTTTGACGCTACGCCCTGCAGTGCCCGGCTATGCTATGAACTACTACAACTACTATTTCTAGTCATAGTTCCATTATCTTTATTGTGACTATTATCGCCACTGTTCATCACACCCCCAACCGGCACCAAGGCCTACCAAGAGCCTGGGTCTGTCCCAGGTTTCTCCCTAAAAGGGAGTTTTTCTCCTTGCCACTGTCGCACTAAATGCTTGCTCTTGGGTCTTTGTAAATTACAGAGTGTGGTCTAGACCTAGGCTTTCTGTAAAGTCTTGAGATAACTAATGTTATGATTTGATACTATAAATAAAATTGAATTGAACTAAATAGACCATAGAGCATTAAAAAACCCTCAACCTGACATCGAAAAATAAATAATTGTATCCACATTTTAAGCTTAAGTGACACAGCTTACTGTAACTATCTTTCCAGTTATCAGACAGTCATGCCTGAGCTTCAGGGGAGCCAGGGAGAGCTTGGCTCCTCTTAAAGACATGAGCTCCTTGACATTTTGGATTGTTATCTGTATCTTAATGATCATGGATCATACCAAAATTAGGCTAGTATTGATGTATGATTCATGCGTGAGGGTGACTCATCACCAATTACATACGTGAACGCTATTCTTCTATCACCAATCGAAGCGTAGCGGCGCAATATCAAAAGTTGGCCGTACTGTGATGTTTGGTTTTGATTACCGTGTGGAGGTTTAATGTGGTCAGTAACTGATTAATATCAGCCGTGATGACAAAAAGCACGTAATGCTTGCAGCTGTGAATGTTTCTTTGGAACAAGAGTCACATTCAGTCACTCCCCTTAAAGCCATGGTAACGTTTGCACACTACATAAAAAAAGAAAAGAAAAGTTAGTTCAAACACAATTTGACCGTGACGTCAACTTATGGTCTTCAGGCATGTGAGTTGTTGTTGACAATGCACTGGCTATGAATGCATTAGCATGCTAATCAGTTGATAATTATCACATTGTGTGACAAGAAGGACTTATTTGCAACTTTGATTGGCTTTTTTGCCGCCGGTGAAAGGCAGTGTTAGGAGCAGTTAAACCCTGTAAGAAGAAGGCGTCTCATTAATGTATTTCATCTGCAGTGCTTGGCAATCACAGCGTGTGTGTGTGTGTGTGTGTGTGTGTGTGTCTGTGTAATGATTATGTTGTTGACATACATGGAGGACAGGCATTGTATGGAAGGTGAAGGTTTGGTCTAATTAAATCCAACCAAGCATGACAAAGAGTCCCTAAAAGGGACATGGGGATTTCAGTGTTTCCTCTATGTTGATATGGTTTACAATGGCGGGCCGCCACGGTAAACCAACGAGAAACCAATCTGAGTAGGTTTGAATCAGACTAGGGCTGAACGATTAATCATTTTCAAATGAAAATGGAATGGAATAGTGTTACATATCACAGATCGTTGATAGAAGTGTCCTGTTTTCATTGGAAAAAGGTGCAATATGTAGCTAAAAAAAAAAATTGTTGGGTGCGTGTAGCTCACTTGGTAGAGCACACACCCATATATAGAGGTTTACTCCTAGACACTGTGGCCGCAGGTTCGACTCCAACCTGTGGCCCTTTGCTGCATGTCATTCCCCTTCTCTCTCCCCTTTCATGTCTTCAGCTGTCCTATAAAAATAAAGGCCTAAAATGCCCAAAAAATGAAGTTAACCTAAAGATGATAAAGTAACTGTGGAACAATTTCATGCTGTGATTGTGAAATATTAACTTTAGCCACATAATGTTAGCAGTACTTCGTTAGCATAATACAGAAAGGTATCTCATATTAGCAATTTTGTATATAACATATTATCTATTCAAGTTTATCTAAGCATCAATCATGTAATTGGCTGACTTTTTAATATACACATTTGTGTATATTTTATTTCAGCACATTTTAATATTTAATGTATTTTAACAGCACACTATGACACACACACACACACACACACACACACACATACACACATGTTTGCATACACACTCCACTCTCTTTAGTACCTAGAATGTGTTTATAATTGGCCACATGCTGATTGGAAAAACATGCAAGAAAATTAGACAAGTGACACAATAAAGTCCCCAGCAGGAAGCCAAAATGGAAATGTGCTCAAGTAATCCAGCAATGAGTTTAGTTTCCATCTTTTCTCTCTTATTTTTTGTCTTTCTTTCTTTCTGATAGATTTTTATTTTTATTATCGGGAGAAACGGCCCAGTAAATCCAAAGAACGAAAGTAATCTGTGGAAAGAAAATCTATCCGTGGCACATCTCGCTGACAGCTGATACAAATGGAGACCTTTATCTCTTGTTATCAGAAAACATTTCCATCAGCAGTGTCCAGGTGTCTGGGACTGTGCCATGACACAATGACAGCACATCAGCTAATGGACCCATACACACCAGGATGAGTGTCACAGATGCTGCAGGGCGACACACATAACTCAGTCTGGAACATTTCCAGTGGCCCTACAGCTGAAACGTCTCATCTGTTCACTATTGCTTTTTCTGAGTGAAGAGCTTCTCTCGTATCAAACCAAATACTTCAGTTTTGTCTGGCTAAAAGGTGAAAAATCTCTGGCTGAGCTCTTCTTGTTCAGTGTCGATGAAATGAAATGATCGTGTTGATGACGATCCACAAGAAGAGCATGCTCAGACTTGCTACCAGCGTCTCTCCTGACTCCATCCACGTTTCAAATTATGAATACCAACGTTTGCGTCCTAACAGGAGATTTAGAGTCCCTTGGTGTAGATAACAACGCGCTCAAGAACTCTTTTATACTTCAGTCTATTCTGTTGCTAAACCAAAATCAGTTTGCTGCCAATTAAGATGCGGATCCGAGAATATCATTAAAAAACATGTTTCTTTCTTTCGTGGCTGTTGATATGTCTTCATATTTGTATGTATGTGTGTAATTGTTGTCTAGCTCTGTGTGTATTTTTCTTTTCATATCTTTTTTTGAGTGAAGCTGCTCGGGGAACACAAAATGAATTTCGGTGTGATCTGACAACAGAGTTGTATTGTATCTCATGGTATGTTGTTGCAGCGATTGTTTCCCAATTGCCCAATCCCAAAGTGAGCCCTGAGGACTGAGGACTAAGGACTCACAGGCTTAATTGATCTCAGATGCTAAGTGAGTGAGTGTGTGTGAGGCCACATGGGCTCAGATAGGTAGAAATGGGATCGGGACAGCACTTCATGAGATCACATGTTACCTTGGCGACGTTTAATTACAAATATGTTTTTTTTTTTTCATTTTAAGTTTGTGGCTTGTTTCCACACGGCCAAGGCCCAGGAGACGGCTGCCTAATTCCACATTATTTCAAACTGCTGTTGTTTACCTTCGTAATTTCCGGATTTCCCTATGGTCACCGCGGTAAACGTCACGACGCTTTGAACTGTGGGTAATTCCCTTTTGGTGATGTCTGCATCGATGCAGACTCACGGGAAGGGCTCAGTAAGTGTGTACTCAAACCCTCACGCCCTTTGAAATTCGACATTGGGACAACCGTAAGCCCTTACGAATTTCGCGAGAACGCGCACCAAAGTCCGTGAGTCTGTGAGTCTGTGAGTCCGGACTTTGGGATTGGGCCAAAGTGTTGGCTCCTTTGAGTTTGTGTTGCATGAGTAGCATGTCAAGTAGGGGTGGGGGGAAAAAAATCGATACAGGATAGTATCGCAATATTTTCCGTGGCAATACTGTATCGATACACAGACGCCAAGTATGGATCCTTTATGATATATGTGTTGGTCAGTCTGTCTGCTTGACGATCCCATTTTGCAGCAATAAAATTGAAGTGAGATGAACAAACAGAGAAATGTATCTTTTTAGATAAAACAGACGTTGACGACGTTTTCTTTTGGGGACATCATTTGAAATTGGGAAATATTTGAAGTTGGAAAAAAGGTAATAAACTGCAATATATCGCAGAATATTGCAATATCTTTAAAATCGCAATAATATCCTATCGTGACATAAGTATCGTGATGATATCGTATCGTGAAGCCTCTGGTGATTCCCACCCCTAATGTCAAGGTGCTCTAACTGCACTCACCTAACACCGTCTATGCACAGTGTTGGGGACACAATTTACACTTTACAATCAAGTCTTTGTCAATTTGAAGTAATGGGCGTACCTCCACCCCTAAAAAGACGTCTTAAGCGGTGGCTCTGACATTTTAGTTTCGTCCACTCGGACGAGTGTTATGGTGTTACGTTATGGTTGTTATTGTCTCCTCACGTTATGC
Organism: Perca fluviatilis; assembly: GCF_010015445.1. Taxonomy (NCBI): domain Eukaryota; kingdom Metazoa; phylum Chordata; class Actinopteri; order Perciformes; family Percidae; genus Perca; species Perca fluviatilis. Next base: position 43,225,968 of record NC_053114.1, on the reverse strand, counting down.
AGATAGTTGAATAACCGGTAATGTAAGTAACGCTGTAATTATTTGATCAGTAACTGTAATGTGATTACTGAGTAATCAACAGTAACGCGTTACTGTAATCAGATTACATTTGTCTGTTACATTACTGTTACTCAGTAACTACCATTTCACTGTCTTTAAAGTCGAAGATCTACAAACTGACCTCTAATCAGAGAACCGTGAGGTTTTTAAGATCCAAATGATTGGACATTCAGGTTATTTAAAATGTCTTAACTCTATCCAGGTCGCTCACGAGAGCATGGCAACAAGCAGTGACGGATGGGATTTCATACGTGTTTAATTTTCTGATCCATAAATCATGTTGACGCCTCAGATTAATAGAGTGCAGTCACCTGGCCTGCTACCATTTAAAGAGTAGGGCCTTTGGTCATGTGGTACAATTTATTGCAGGGGCAGTTTTCGCACCACTTATACAGTATAATAAAGCCTTTTTGTTAAGATGTGCAGTCACATGAAGTCATCTGGGAGTTTCCTGAAGCAATCTGCGAGCACAGAATGGACGAGGATAAACTAACAAACTAACAAGCAGCATTTTTGGGGGGCGGGGTGGCTCTCTCAAGCGACAAAAGGTGTCCATAGGGAGCAAGGGGGGTTGTTAAATTGTAATGCCTACTCCTTCTAATGAGCAGTTTGAGTTTATGTGACCTCTTTTTCCCCCCTCTTTCTCTGTCTCAGCTGAATCCGCCGGGCCTGCTGACTATGCCCCGGAGCCCCACCTCCAGTGAGGATGAGATGGCCCAGAGCTTTTCTGACTACTCAGACGACTGTGCCTCCGACAGCTCCCACGAAGAGACCATTTACGAGACCATAAGGGCCACCGCCGAGCCATCGCGGAACCACATGGACGACATTCACATCAACTCGCTGGTCATCCGCATCGTCATCCCCGACCTGCAGCAGACGGTAAGGATCTGGGAGGGACAGAAATGTGGAGGGCGGTCACTGTGTGCGTTTGTGTGGGCGTCGATATGAGATATGAAGTAGATTTGTTTTTCAATGTTGACATGTGAGTATTAATTAGCCAACCTTGTTGAGATCCACTAATGAATTAGTGATGGTGTATTTCACACCTTATAGCAAAGATTCTCTATAGCTAAAAAAAAAGAAACGTCGGCAATGGTATGAGTTTTTTTTGGAAGCTGGTACTTAGTAAACTCAAGCCCAACACTGTGTTGTTGATGTGTTCGAGCTGCTCGAGAGGCACTCATACACCGCACGACCCTCTGTGGCATTTAAGCTGTGGGTTATAATCTGTTGCATTAAACAAACAAGTATATTTTAGAAAATGTGTGTGTGTGGGGGGGGACGTAGAATGTGAACAAACCTGTGCTTTTCCAGATGATAAAGGTCTTTTCAGTGACCCACATGTGCTCTGATGCACTCACAGCACACTGCAACTACAACAAGCATACATGCATGTCAGAAAAGGTTTTATATCTGCTCTTACATGTACGCATTAGTTTTTCCTCACTTAGTCTTAAAGGTCCCATGGCATGAAAATACCCCCCTTTTGTTTTTTTTTTAAAATAATTTGCGGGCCCCCCGGGCGGCCCGGGGGCCCCGGTGGCTAGAAATGGTGATAGGTGTAAACCGAGCCCTGGGTATCCTGCTCTGCCTTTGAGAAAATGAAAGCTCAGATGGGACGATCTGGAATCTTCCCTCTATGACATCATAAGGGGAAAGGTTACCTCCCCTTTCTCTGCTTTGCCCACCCAGAGAATTTGGCCCACCCATGAGAGAGAGAGACATGATGGCAGTTGGTCAAGGCCACACCCCCACTCTCCACCTTGCCCCCCCCTCTCCTCCTCAATAGCTACAGACACAGAAATGGTACATCCTAAGGAATTTTTTTTTTTTTTTTTTTTTTTTTTTTTTTTTTTCTTTAATTTTAATTTTTATTTTAAATATATTTTATATTTTTTTTTTAATAAAACTATTTTTTTTATAAAAAAAAATTTAAATATATTTTTTAGTAATTATTTATTTTTTAAAAAAAAAATTTTAATATATTATTATAAGAATTTTAATGTTTATTTATAAAAAAATTTATTATAATTTTTTATTATTAAAAATTTTTTTTTTAAAAAAAATTTAATTTAAATTTTTTTTTAATCAACTTTTTTTTTTTAAAAAAACCAAAAAAAAACCATTTTTTTTTTTAATTTTAAAAATATATATTTTTTTTTTTAAAACAAAATGCTTGTAGGGACACACGGTACTGAGGCCTTCCGTGAGATATAACAGATTCGGAGAATGTCTTTCACTGAAAACCTACACAAAACTACATAAGTCGTTTGTTTATGCAGCGATTACAACTCACATTTACGTTTATAGTGGAAGTCATGTGAGGAACTATAAGAGCGCCAAATTCAGCACATGGAGGCAGGTTGCGGCGGTGGACGGGTCAAACATGCAAGGACTTTAGTCAGACTTACTAGACTTTAGTAAATGGCAAGTTTTTTTTTTAACTGATAGAACAAATGGAGCTACGTCACATTCTGCGTCTTGTGCGTAACCGGAAATAAAGTAACGTCTGATTTGAACCCAAACCACGATCTAAACATAACCAAGTAGTTTTTGTGCCTAAACCTAACCAAACTGTTACCGTTTCACAACGTTAACATGTGTAAAACCGCGACCGTTAGGTTCTCTGGTTTAGATTTCTGGTTTAGTTTCACGAAGGACTCCTGTGGGTCGTATTAGAGGGTAGCAATAAACAAGCTATATCGCCGTATGGTATGAAGGAGTCGATGAGTTTTGTCAAAAAATGAAGTAAATTACATTTTTATCTAAATTCAATCTTAAAGATACTCACAAGCAGGCACAAGGTATTGTCTGGTATCATAATAACCCTTCGTTTCCTTATCACTTCCATTCATGTATAACTAATGCACTTTTACTAATACCTTTTAGGCAAATGTATGATTGTTGCATATTAATGATCTGCCTCTGAAACATGCTGGAAGCTGCCTGTGGTTTTAAAAATAGGCTTATTGCTCTAAAGCCTTTGACGTGAATGAGCTCTGATCAACATTCACGTGGTGTCCTTATAACTAATAACAAAACTAACCTAATAACACAGTGGTGTGTGAATGTTGAGTGGGCGTCATGTAGGGGGTTGATGAATAGACTTGTGCGTAGGTGAGGGTGTGTGTTCAAAGTATTAATGTCACTCTTTACGCAGGGAAATTTGTGATTGTAAATAACGTGGGGTAGACACAGGATTTTGTAGATCATGCAAATGAATGAGGACAGGGACAGTTACTTGTGTAGGCGCAGCGTGGTTCAATACTGACTAATATAAGATGGGGCCCACCCTATTGATCCGTGAAATATATCTCTGGCCGTCAGAACGCTGAAGCTGGCTGTGTAGTTTAATATGTTGGTGCAGTTTATAACAAACACGGTGAAGCCCAGAGGACAAAGGAAATGGCTAATGAAACAAGTTATAATTGTCGCCACGTTTTCCATTAGTATGTAAATGAAGGTTCGGTAGATGAATAGCAGAAAGCAAATGATGCATAATGAATGTTAGACCTCATACCTACACACAAGTGTGTGACTGAAAAACAACCACGCCCTCTGATAATGAAACGCAGCAAAGATAAAATCTATCTATAAATTGCAGGAACATCTGTCTGTCTGTGTGTGTGTGTGTGTGTGTGTGTGTGTGTGTGTGTGTGTGTGTGTGTGTGTGTGTGTGTGTGTGTGTGTGGTGGGTGTAAGCGCATATCTCTAGTAAGTGCAGTGCCACGTTTGACGTTGTTTGGATAAGGAACGCAAAAGATATCGTCGGTAAAAGAAGCACACATTGGCTTTTGCTGCTCTAGCCGCTGGCCCCTCCCCCTCTCACACTTAGTGAGCAGTAACAACCTCTCTCTCTCTCACACACACACACACACACACACACACACACATACAAGGTCTGGTTCTGGTGGTTGATGAACACAGATATGTGCTGATTAGCTCTCATAATGGGCCAGGTGGGTAGCACACTGCCATGAGTCCATGACTCTAATGTCTGATTACTCCACATTGTTATTGTGATATTTTGTGATTAAATTCTGATTCTGTCAGGTAAATGCAGTAGTACAATGTCTTCCTCTGATGTAGACGTAGCCTACACTGTAAGTCAGTAGTAGGGTATACAGGGGAGGTGCATATGAAGTAGTTTGGGGTCCTTCTGTAAGTAATTTTGGGGTACAATTTGGTTTTGAAGAATTCTACAAGCAGCAATACCACAGGCCAAGCAATCGGCCCGTTCCAAACAGGCACATTTTCAGCGGCCACCACACTAGTTATTTCTACTTTCAAAGCAAAAGTTTGAAATTGTCGCGAAAATACTTTCTGGTCGAAAGCTAGATGTGAAAAACTGATCACCGTCATATCTCTCTGTTTAATATAAAGCTACAGCAAGCTGCCAGTTACCTTGTTAGCACAAATACTAGAAACGGCTCTGTCCAACAATGCTCAACGCATTCTCATGAAAGGGTATGATATCTTACGAAAACGTATGCACACTCATTCATATGATAGCCTACGAAATTAGGAGACCGATGGCTGGTCACGTGACGACCGGTCACATGACAGTTAAGGTTAGCGATCTTTACAGTTAAATTTAACCGAGATAAGGTTACTGGGAGCCGTTACATTTACGTTTATCCAACAAAAAGTGAGCGTCAATGTTAACACGTCATTAACGTTGTGAAACAGTCGCAGTTTGGTTAGGTGTAGGCCAACAAGGACTTGGTTAAGTGTAGGAAATAATCGTGGTTTGGGTTAAAATCAGACGTTACTTCACTTTCAGTGACTACGTTTACATGCACATAATATTCCGTTTTTTTGCCCTTTTTCCGAAAAAGACTATATTCTGACTAAGCTATTTACGTGGCTAATGAAAAAGAGTAGTCCACTAATATTCCCGTTTACATGTATCTGTGCAAAATATGATTTTCTCAAAGTTTCCCAGCGGTGGTGGACTTGTTGCATCGTGCGAACCACGGCGTCTCTCTTTCATTCCTTCAACCAGCTTCTTGAAAAGGTCGCCGTAGCGATGTGTGCACATATCCAAAAACCTGTTGATATCCAAGTCTTTGATAATGTCTAAAAGTAGCCGTGTTTCTCCTTCTTATCGGGTCTCCGGCCTTGCAAACAGTCGGCTGGTTGGTTTGTGTATAGTAACCATAGCAACGCACCGAGCTGACCATGAGCCTGCGGTGAAAACCCCAGATTGCGACGCATATTCCGAATGCGCTGTATACATGTCCAAACAATGCCTCTAAAACCTGAATAATACCGGAATATCCCACATGTCTTAATCGGAAAATGCTATATTCGGAATAAAAAAAACAAAAACTTGCCGTTTACTTTTATTTTCAAACGTGACACAAACTCCGGTCTCCCGGGTGAAATATTGAAATAACATCCATGCATCTGTTATTCTATCTGCTTTAAACTCTGATATCTATTGTGTCACGCCTGAAATGTGTTCGTGGATAACAACACAGCTTTAACAGTGGAATCTGTGAATGTTTTATATACGTTTTATTAATTTTAACAGTGGAAATTATGAATGTTGTATTCACATACTGTAGCAGCCCCATGCATATATATATACACCGTTGGTTTTAATAAAGCCCCAGGTGTGCTACACTTACCGTACGGGAGAACAATATGGTGCCTTGTTCCTGTGAATTATCGTTAGGCTCCTGTGGGCAGTATATAGCTGCATGCTGCATCCCCATTAATCCTATAGCACATCGACTGAGAAGTGAATGGATATTGCTTATCTGTCAGTCCCAGAAAAGGTATGGATGTGAAGGTTTATCATCAAAGACCAGCGGTGCCTAGCTCTAACTCCCTGTAGATGAGCAGCTGGAGTACAGTAGCTTCATCTTGGGCTTTGTACTGTAGATCTGTGTTTGATGTGTGTGTCCCCGGGGACCGAGAAGCGTTCCAGATAGCTTTATGTCCATGACTGTACAGTGAGCTCAAGCATTTTCACATCATGTGGTGGGGCAGAACACCACAAAAGGACAGAAGACGAAGAAGAAAGGGAAAGAGGAAGTTTGGCCGTGTAGTGTAATATGTTGAGCTCCCCACCCCTCTGCTGGTGTTCTCTCCTTCTCACTCTGACTCTCCATCCCATTTCATCCATTTAGATTTTCTATTTGGATGTCCTTTTGCCCCGCACATCTTTTCATTTGTGTACAATTCACAATGAATGTGACATACAGCTGCTTTACATGGTAAATCTTAACAGAATAGTGAAGTGCGTGGCCGGGTTAGCTCAGTTGGTAGAGCAGGCGCACACATATAGAGGTTTACTCCTTGACGCAGTGGCCGAGGGTTCGACTCTGACCTGTGGCCTTTCATCTGTACTGTGGAAATAAAGGCCTAAAATGCCCCAAAAAATTATCTTTAAAAAGAATAGTTGTGTGTGTGTGATCCAGTCCAGGGAGGTTGGAACCTCAAGGTACAGTGTTGACCCAGATATGAACTCATGACCCTTTGATGTAATTAGCGTTAGGTGGTTATAACTCCAGCATAGAGAGGGTGTGTGTGTGTGTTCACACGAGCACTAAGCTCTCTCACATGTATGCACTAATGCTCCTGATTTCACATTCATCAGTTAGCACTCAGTGGTTCCATTCCATCACATGATTGTGTCACACAGTCGACTTAGATGAATAATTCAAACGCACACAGCACATGCATCTCCAGCTCTGATGTATACTGTGCATGTATGGTACTGAAGTAAGCTTCTGTAGTCAGAACGTTGAATATTTTAGGCAGTGTGCACACCAGAATAGTTTGGGCCGTTTTAACCGAACCTTGGAGCACTTCATCAGATAATCCGGTTGGTTTGGGGTGGTGTGGAAGCTCATTTGAACTCTGGTCCGCCTGAAAACCTGCGTCTCGGATTGCTTCCAAGTGCACCAGAGCTGGATTCATTTTAAGCAAACCAAAAAACAGGGCATTTTCTAGATTTGTATTTATTTTAACAATAACCCACAATGTCAAACTACTCCTTTAACTTTTTTAAGATCACATTCTGAGATTGTTATATTGAGCGCCTTGGGACAAAAACTGGTGGCAGCTGTAATGATGGTCCTCTCTTCCATAATAACCAACACTACAGATACATCTTGAGAATACCACAGAAGGAAAATTGCAGAAAAAGACAGATGAGGGAGTGCTGACGGTTCCTCTTCCCCACATGCGTTTCTGTGTCCTTGCTTCTTCAACAATCTTCAAATTGTCCTCCAAATAAGCTTTTTTTTTGCACTTTATTTCATCCATCTCCCCTCTCATTTCATGCCAGTATACCACTCTTACATCCAGATGGAGACACCATCTTTTCAGAGCTCATTCTGGTAATGATTCAAAGATTGGACACAATGGCAGACTTCAGGTCAGACAAGCAAGCTAGTTTTCCAAATACTGTTGCTTTGAATTCTTGCACCATGATTTAAAGGGGTTTGAAAACACTGGAAAGCTCCTTCTGTTTCTGGATTCCATGGTCATACGCTGAGCCACAGCGGCCAGTTGAAAAAAGTGCAACCACAGCGTTTCCCCCAGAAAAGTTGTTTAGCTCGGTGGCAAGTGTCTTTTTTCGACGAGGGCCCCGCTGGGGGCGAGTCACAGACTGATGGCAGCATTAATGTAGAGCCCAATAGTTTCTGTGATAACAGAATCATGGACGGAATCGTAAAATTGAGAATTTAAAAAAGCTAAAAGACAGATTCCATAGGGCCCTACATTAAGTCCGAGCCAAAAGCTAACCAGAGATTTGAAAATATGACTACGTCTACGTTTCCAACATTAACAGTACTGTAACTGTAGTTCAAAAAACATCTGAAAAATACATTAAAATATAATTCCCAGTGACTTAGGCGTGGTGGGGGGCAACTTGAAATACACTGGGGGAAACCTGAACCATCATCAAGTCAGACGGCAGCAACAAATAGCCGTGTGCGTGAGTGGTGGTGGTGAGTGCCAAGTTATTATGGCCTATTAGTCTGAATAGACACATCTTATTAGAAAAAAGCGGGCGCCTGGGTAGCTCACCTGGTAGAGCGTGCGCCCATGTGCAGAGGCTCAGTCCTCGACGCAGCGGGTTCGGTTTCAACCTGCGGCCCTTTGATGCATATCATTCCCCCTTTCTGTCCCCTTTCTGTCCCCTTTCAAGTCTAAGCTGTCCTGTAAAAAAGAATGGCCTAAAATGGCAAAAAAAGAAAATCTTAAAAAAATAGAAAGAAAAAAAGCAGGTTGGAAAATACTGGAATTTTCTTTTAACCCTCTTCACCCTAAACTGCTCCTGTTGAGTTGTTGATGGAGACTAATGAAGCCATAGAAGAGCTTGTTCTACTTATTTTGTCACTAGTTGTGCCTCATATGCTTTTATTTTGTGACAGTTGGGACAAAACAAATCATACTCTTTTCACAGGGCTTTTCACACGCGTTACACTGCACTTCTACTAGTTTCTCTATAACATAGCACACGCTTACACGCTGTACCAATGGTATGAAACGGTACGCACGTCTGTGTAATGTTTGTAATGTCGTATGGATGGATTAAAAGTTATATTTGCAAAATTTATTTATATTTTGTTTTGCTAACATTAGATATTTACACAGCTAAAAGCCAAATTTAGCATCATGAAAATAAGTTTTTTCAGGGCATTTGCGAAAATTAGTTGACGCTAGCTTATCTGTGTTGCCGGATCTGGCGAGCGTTTGTTCCTGAGACAGAAGCGGGTCTGAAAAAAAAGCCCTTTTCCAAACAGTTTCCAATGACGGCCTCATACATGGTTTTGTGTAACAAACCATCCGGCACTTCAGGGTTAGCTTAAGTTCACGCTTCATTTAACAAAAAAAAACTATTGAGGCTTAATGTCCTGCATAATTACGGTTGTGCCGCTTTGAGCCATCACAGGAGAGTCGGCCACTTTGCGCTTCATTTTGGCTCTCACGTCGCGAAGACTGCGTCCATATTTCATTCGTTACGGCTTACACACACCACCATTATCTTTGCCCCTACTTAAAAAAAATTCCCAGTTGCCTGGAAATTTCAATCACATTGTTGAAGTTGAGTTCATGTCGAGGGCTGGAGATGCAGCAATAATGGAAGCGGATGGAAATTTGCCAGTGTAATAAACCAGCAGAAGGAAAGAAGGCCATATCAGGCCAAGCAGCTCTGCCAGATGCCAGACATCTGTTTTCTTTACACCTTCAACCCTTCATCTTTCCTTCCCCTCCCCTCCTCTGCCCGCTCCCATCCAGGCGAGAGGATTACGGTTAGGCAGAGTTCACAGACTGCTCATCCCTTCGGCCTTTATCACAGCCGCAGGGCTGCTATCGCCGGCTGAGCAGCACATCCAGCTCTGAACGCTCGCAGACACTTCCCGAATGCCTCGGCACAGCGCCCATAATCCTCTCTGATTTGGAAGAGGCCAGAAATCCTGCATTGTATGTTTGTTTTTGTTTTTTTTATTCCAGGGAAGCTGGGGACTGGGAAAGACCAGGGGGCAAAGAGGTTGTGTCAATTACATCCTCAATGAACACAGCGGCCCTGTTTAGCACAGTGACAATAATACAATACAAAGCTTGGCTGTGCTGCATGGTTTGTTTTCTAGTAACTGGGACAGGGTTTGTGTTATTAAAGCAACAATTTCGATGTTGATTGGGCACCATTGTTCTGGGATTCCATTCATCACTCTTATGTCGCAGCCTATTTGCATCTGTCAATCAAAAGTTAGAAGTCCAGTTCACAAATGAATTGTCTGTCACATTTATTTTATTTGATTATGTGACTGCCAGCCAACACACTTCCTCTCTCTCCTTTCCTCAACCAGAAATGCATGCGGTTCAACCCGAATGCGACGGTCTGGGTTGCAAAGCAGCGGATCCTGTGTACACTTAATCAGAGCCTGAAAGACGTGCTCAACTATGGGCTTTTCCAGCCTGCTAGCAATGGGAGGGACGGCAAGTTCCTGGATGAAGAGCGCTTCTTTCGAGAGTACCCCCAGCCAATCAGCAAGGGCGTCCCGTCTTTGGAGGTAAACTGTTGGCCAGTGAGATTAGTACTCCATATTGTAGTGATGGAAACTAATTTATTGACCCTTAAATGTTTGTTGTTACATAAACTAAATTAGGAGGATGTCAATTTCCATGTAAACATTATTTTACTGTACCCTAGGACGATACGGCCAAAATTATCATTAAAAAGGTTTAATATCAGTCTGTTAATATTTTTATATAAACTAAGTCAATATTTCTGTCTATGTTTAATACTCCCTTAAAGGGTATTTTCCCATGTTTTTGTGTCTAAGTGACTGATGGGAACAACAATCTCTGAAATTGGTCCAGTACTAAGTGAGATACAAGCTGCAATGTAACGTTAACGGGCAATTGTCAGTTACCATCCACAAAAAGTTCTGTTTTTGCCGCTGACGGCCTCAAATTATTATTCGACATGTCTGACAACATTATGGAAAGGATCCCTACAGAGATAAACCTTTTGGTTAAAGAGTAAGATACTTTTTGTTTAACCAGAAACAGCTCTGAAATCACCATCACCAAACCCACCAGACTCCATTTAAATAAACAGTACTTTTATCGTCCTAAAACACACTTCATTCAAACTCGACAGAAATAAAATGAAGCTCAAAAGCCTCAAAGGTTTGTCTTTTGCACTGTTCCAACAATCACCACTCACACACTGGTTCGGTTGAAATAAACCCTTAATTCACCCATTTACATGTGGAGATATGCTGGCTCTATACACGCTAAAAATCCTGATTATTTACATGGAGTCTGGTGGAGATATGCTGGCTCAATACACGCTAAAAGTCCTGATTATTTACATGGAGTCTGGTGGAAATATGCTGGCTCTATACACGCTAAAAGTCCTGATTATTTACATGGAGTCTGTGGGAAATATGCTGGCTCTATACACGCTAAAAGTCCTGATTATTTACATGTAGTCTGGTGGAGATATGCTGGCTCTATACACGCTAAAAATCCTGATTATTTACATGGAGTCTGGTGGAGATATGCTGGCTGTATACACGCTAAAAGTCCTGATTATTTACATGGAGTCTGGTGGAGATATGCTGGCTCTATACACGCTAAAAGTCCTGATTATTTACATGGAGTCTGGTGGAGATATGCTGGCTCTATACACGCTAAAAGTCCTGATTATTTACATGGAGTCTGGTGGAGATATGCTGGCTCTATACACGCTAAAAGTCCTGATTATTTACATGGAGTCTGGTGGAGATATGCTGGCTCTATACATGCTAAAAGTACTGTTTATTTAAATGGTGTCTGGTGGGTTTGGCCTTTGAGATTTCAGGGCTGTTTCATGTTAAACTAAAAGGATCTTACTCTTTAACAAAAAGGTCTATCTCTGTAGGGATCCTTTCCATAATGTTGTGAAACACTTAGAATAATAATCTGAGCCTGTCGGCAGCAAAAAAACAGCACTTTTAGTAGACGGAAATTGACGATGTGCATTTGCCCTGTAGGATTACATTGCAGCTACAGGTTACAGGTTGAATTGATTTCAAAATACTTATGCTGGTTTATAAATCCCTAAATGGCTTAGGACCAAAATATATTTCAGCACTATGAACCACCCAGACCTCTCAGGTCGTCTGGATCAGGTCTGCTCGTGGTCCCCAGAGTCAGAACTAATTTTTTATACTGAACGGTGAATTTTATTCTTGTATTTTATCTCGTATAAAATTTTAATATGGAACTGTACATTTTATTCTTGGATTTTGTATTCTCGTATTAATTGTTATACTGAACTATGATTTTTATTTATGTATCTTATATGGTATTACATTTGTATTTGTTAATATTTTTATTCTTATTTTTAATCCCTATTTTGCTCTGTGTTTTTTTAACGTTTGATGATTTGTGTAAAGCACTTTGAGTTGCCTTGTGCTGAATAGTGCTATATAAATAAAATTGCCTTGCCTTGCCTTACAGACTTCTCGCTTAATACTGGATCAATTTCAAAGATTTTTGTTCATTTTAGTCACTAAGACACCACTGCATGGAAAAATAGGGTCCAGGTTAAAACATTCCAAAATTACCCTTAAAGCCTAAAGCTTACCTTTGTAATAAACAAAACTGTTAAAGGTAATGTAATGATCCACTGAAAATTACATATGTTGACAAAGAAAAGATTGGGTAACACTTTACTTGAAGGTATCTATATAAGAGTGACATGACACTGTCATGACCACATGACACAGTCGTGCCACATGAACCCTAACTCTTAACTCGTGTCATGACAAAAACCGAATGACGCTTACTAAAAGAAGTGTTATGTCATAAACGTTTATGACTTGTTTATAATGTTTATGACACGTTCATGACAGTGTCATGTCACTCTCATGTAGATACCTTCAAGTAACCAAATACTGTTTTAAACAATCACACCAACAAAAAAAAAAAAAAAAAAAATAAAAAAAAAAAAAAAAAAAAAAAAAAAACTAGGAAACAAAAAAAAAAAAAAAAAAAAAAAACGCAAAAAAACAAACAAACAAAACTTAAGAAAGCAAAAAAAAAATTGGAAAGCATCCACA